>NC_056741.1:132653436-132712024 GCF_019279795.1 Protopterus annectens
CTTTGATACCCTAAAAGTGCATCTTGAAGAAAAATCACATTTACATACATAGGTTCATAGATTAGTAGTACTACGCTAACTGTCTGTGTGTGCCATTTTAAGCTTAGCCAATTACCTGACGTGATAATCAAACCCTGCACCTTGTGGAACTAAGGTAAGCATCGTAACCATCATGCCCACATCCCATAAACTATTTGCAATAAACAAAGGTGTTCTGTTTGTTGCATCAGTGCTACCAGTTCTAACAACAAATCTATGTCCTTGGTTTTAAAGCATTTATTTATTTATTCATTCATTTGTTTGTTTACCAGGACAGTATGGCTGGTTCATACAAGGGGAGAAAAGCTCCATAATACATTAAGATAGACAAGACAAATATTGCATTATACATTTGTAGCTGTGTAGTGGTTCATTACTAATGCTCTTAGATTTTTTTACTTGTTGGTCTATGATAGGCACTTGGGGCTGCTGCACCATTGGTACAGGATGTTAAAGATAATTATGGATGAAAGGTAATAAATGGAGACAGCCAGCTAGTTATGGGATGAGGGTGAGGGGCATAACTGTCTGAAGTTTCGGTCTGTGTAGACGTAGATGGAGAAGTGTTGGTCAACTATTTATAGAAGGAGGATTAAGAGTTAAAGAGTACTTGAATGCTTTATTTGCCTAGGATAGAATGGCGAGGGGGGGGGGGCTATGTACAGTACAGAGGAACTGGTATTACTACAATTAGTTGTTGGTTAGGTAAAAAGACATATTAAGACATACTGCACAGTGCAGGAAACTTCTGGATTTAGAAGTTGTCTTTGAGGGGATTTTATGAATTCAGATGGGGACTGCAGAATAAAAATGGAGAAAGAAACTGTTAAAGAGGTGTGCAATTTATTTTTAGAATCAGAGGCAGATAGGTAGTGATAAGAGAGGAGAAGGTATTTGTTATTGTTTATTTTCTTTTTTTTAGATGGCTGGGAAATGGTACAACTGACATTAACTGGAGTGTGCTGGAAGTAATGCATGGTAGGGGAAATTTGTATATGTCTTCATTTTATGAAAGGGACTGACATGCTTTGCCTTGGATATTTATAGTCATTTTTGATGATCTGTGAAACTGTGATAGTTGTTGTATCTTTAGGCTTTTCCCGGTTAGGGGTTGCCACAGCGGAACTCCGGTCCGCTAATGATTGGCAGTAGATTTTTACGTACCGAGTTGCCAGCCCTGACGTACAACCTTCAACTAAGGTACGCCCATTCACGCATGTCTCCACACAGAAGAGAAACTGTGATAGTCATGACCTAATAACATCTTATGTTAGCAGACAAGGACCTTACTTTCTATGAAGTAACTGACATTCTTGTCATATTGCTTTAAAGAAATTTAATATTTTAATTCATGTATTATGGAGGTGAGAATATTTTTATATTGCAATGTTCTGACTGCTTGACTCTTATTTTATGATACATATTTACTGTTATATTTTTTAGCAAAAAAACTGTACGGAAAAAATATCTGTAAGTTACTTATTCTGCTGTCTACTTTTCCAAATCACTATCAGAAGGTCTGAAACCTACTGTGCAAATAATTTTGAACAATTGTGCAAATGCCAAGAGAGGTAGGTATTTCAAACTTCTCTATGAACGGTACAATATCTTGCAAGATTTGTACCCATACCTCTTAATTGTCCAGATTTTCACAGAATGTCCAGATCTTTGCTTCATATTTTTTGGTCTGTTCCTCATAAATTTTGTGGTTTTCTGATAAATGTCTGAGCATTGAAGTCAGTACACAATGGCCTCAATAATTACATATTTGAGTTTTAGATTTCATATCCTTCAAAAAATACAGCCTGAAGCAAATCCTGCTATTTTAGCAACTTTCTAAGTTTATAAGGGCAATATTTAAAACCTGTTCCTATTTTTGGGCTTTTGTGCCCTTATTATTTTAGGCTTTGTCCAGATTTCTTGTGGTAAGAGGTTGAGAGGTATGTTTGTACCCAGGGGTGTAGGCAGGATTTTCAGATTTGTACTCACAGCTCCTAGAATGCTGTCCCCAACAAGTCACACCCGCAAGCCACACCCACATCTACACATTGCTGTCCATGCACTTCCTTAAACTGCTGACCAGGCCACGCCCCTTTCACAATGCTGCTCCCTGAATGATCATTGCCAGCCGTATGCTGCTAGGATGGTAATTACTTGCATGATGAAGCAGCTTGAGCATTTCATATCTTCATGGGTCAAAAAACAAAATACCTTTCCATTTCAAATTTTACATATTTCATTCCAATGAAGTTGTACCCCACATACACTTTTTTCCCTATAACTAGCCAGTTTTCTAGTTTCAGCACTCAAATCTGTTTCTTTGATCTCAGCACTTGTTCAGAAAAAAAAAAAAAAAAAATTAATCTGCTTTTACTGTACTTGTGTTTCTACCTACTTTTTTTTACTTTTGCATCATCTTAAAAGTACTCAATTGTATTTATTACTGCTTGGTGTAACTCATTCTAAGCCTTCTGGTTTAAACACTTGGGCTTCGGACCAGTTGTTTTGCACTGAGAGGGTTTGTGGTCTGCACTGTAGTGGCAGAACAGGTAGCTTACATCCTTCTAGGTTGGGAACTGCTGATTGAGGGCTCAGTGTCTGTTATTCTAAAAGTGTATTAATTCTGGTTTAAGCACTTAGGCTTTCAGGCCAGTTATTTTACATTAAGAGGGTTCGTGGTCTGCACTCTTGTGGGAGGAGAGGCTGGACTCTGCCCTTCTGAGCTGGGAATTTCTGATTGAAGGCTTATAGTGCATGCATATCTGAACTGCTTCTTACTGAAGTTGGTGCGCCTTGTTTGCTGTGGCATAGACTGGATTCGGCCTGCTGGATCTAGCTTTGTTTGTGTAACTTGAGCACTAATCCAGGCATTCTCTAAAGTATTCAATTGTATTTATTACTGCTTGGTAGTAACTTGATTAAAGTTTAGCTGTCATTCTAAGTCTTTTGGATTAAGCACTTGGGCTTCAGACCAGTTGTTTTACATTAGGAAGGTTTGTGGCATGCACTGTGGTGGCAGGACAGGTAGCTTTCATCCTTCTAAGTTGGGAACTGCTGATTGAGAGCCCAGTGTCTGTTATTCTTAAAGTGTATTAGTTCTGGTTTAGGCACTTGGGCTTCAGGACAGTTATTTTACATTAAGAAGGTTTGTGGTCTGCACTCTTGTGGGAGAAGAGGCTGGACTCTGCCCTTCTGAGCTGGGAATTTCTGGTTAAAGGTTTATAGTGCCTGAATATTTGAACTGTATCTTACTGAAATTGGTACACCTTGTTTGCTGTAGCATAGACTAGATCCAGGCCTGCTGAATATAGCTTTGTTTATATGCTTGTTGTTTGTTTGCTTGTTATTTCCTGGAACGCTAATTCCACCTAATACGCGGCTTCTCAGCGCTTCTGTGGCTCACTAGTGATATCTGCATTGCTTACTGTACTTATTTCCTTGTTTCACTTGAAAGAAAGTTACTGTTTGTCGTTTTGCATTTAAGTTACCTGTAACACATTGCACTTAAGTTACCTGGCACTTGCTCACTAAAGCAATTATATAAGTCAGCACTAAAAATTAAAAGCACTACACCCTCACTCCCCACTGGCCCTGGTTTTCAATTATTAAGGAATTCCCAATATTATTCTAGCATGTCCAAAGGTCAGTTGTCAATCTCCTCTCCGGTCCAGCTGGTGAATCTGGGAATCTTGAGGCAATGTTACAACTGCCTCATGTACACAGACAACCCTCTCCTCCTCCCAACAAATTCCAACACATGTGAGAGATGCAACCATATAGCCAAACTGGAGGCTAAGCTCTCTCAACTCAGTACTGGCATAACCAGTCAGGAGGAGAAGGAAACCATACTCACTACAATTCCAGTCTCACATAGACCTACCACGACAGCAAACCAAACACATAATCACACAAAAACATACTCAGAGGCTCTAAATAAAGATCTGCCGAAGCAGCAGAGACCTCCAAAGCAGACACCCAAGCAGCCGCTACCCCAAAACAAAACACGTGCAACACATATCTCACAAAGCCAGTGTGCCAAACAGTCACAGCCCTTAAGACTAAACAACACACCTGATACACTTGTAATAGGTGACTCTATCGTCAGGCACACTGACGTCCCGCTCACCAGGCTGAACAAGGAGAGGGTCACGGTGAGCAGCCTGTCGGGTGCTAGGATCCGCCACATAACACAAGCACTCAGGTCACTCCAAGGCAAGTACAAATATGACTCAGTCATTGTCCATGCTGGTGTGAATGACCTGAGATGTACCTCCCTGGAAAAGAGACATAAAGGAGCTCTCTGAGCATGTAGCCCAGGCCGGTATGACCCTGACCTTGAGTAGCATCTTACCCTCACCAAGAATGATGCCACAATATGAAGACAAGTTGATCAATTTCAACAATTGGCTTAAGTACTGGTGTCATTCAAAGGGGATCCAATGCCTGTCAGCTTGGGATGATATGCTCGACAAGCCACGATGCTTCGCTAGGGACGGCTTGCACCTGTCACCCCTGGGCTTTCGGATATTGGCAAAGGCTCTTGCTACCCCATAGTGCCTTTTTTAGGCAAGGCTCAAAAGACAAACCCACCTCCATAGGTATCACAAGGGATAAGAAACTAAGAGTAATGCTACTCAACGCCAGAAGTCTAAACCTCAAGATGCACGCACTCAAACTCTCCTTAGCATGGAGAACATCGATATCTGTGCAGTAACAGAAACCTGGTTCAGGGCTCCGAGAGCACCCCAGCACTACCAGGTTATACCTCATACCATGCTTTTCGCCCCAAAACTTGGACCGAACCACAAAAGGAGGGAGTATCGATATTCATCAAAGATACCCACACCTCCAGGTTGGTGGCAAAGCACGAAGCATCAGAGACTATCCATGTGCAACTAACAGTGGGTAAAACTGCCTTCCAGTTTATAGCCTGCTACAGACCACCCTCCCAAACCCAGGAACCCCACTCGGCCTTCCTGAGAACACTGGAAAATATGAAGGTCTCTCCAAACACCATTATATTGGGCGACTTCAACTACCCAAACATAGACTGGGAGCATTACTCTAGCTCCAACACCCTAGCCCAAAGGTTCCTAGAATTTATAAACTCAAATGCTATGGAACAACTTGTTACCACTCCCACAAGAGGGAAAACATACTGGACCTGATCATCACCAACATGGGGACTCTATGCTCCAGACCAGAAGTGTATCCCTCACTGGTAAGATCAGACCATAAACTAATCTCACTGGATATTCACATCCCGACCCCACCCCTGCCCAGAAAACCACAGTGAAAAACTTCTCTAAAGCAAATTTTACACTCCTCAAAACTGAGGTGGAATCCTTCAAAGCCCCCGGGCCTGTGGAAAATACAGCCCAGACCGCAGAATCCTTTATAAACGCATTCTATGAACACCTTCAGGAATGCATGGATCATTGATCCCAAATAAAACCAAGACCCAATCCTCCAAAGGCAGACGTCCTGTCTGGTGGACCCCAGCCATAAACAAACTATACAATAGAAGGAGGAAGCTACTAAATGATAAAGCAAAATCCCAAAACGGAAGGCATCACTGATCAGTATTAGCAAAAAACTACGGGCACACATAAAATTGTCTAAGGCCAGCTTGAGAGAAAAATTGCACAGGACACTAAGGATAATCACAAGGCTTTCTTTAATTATGTTAGGATCCAGGGTGGTAATTCCCAGATATGCTCAGAATTAGTCCAAAATGACAAAAATACACCGAACCCACAGACATTGCCAACATCCTAGCTGACAGGTTCAGCGCAAACTTCTCCCCCCCCTCCCCACCAAAAGGCAAATATCTATCCCAGCAGAGTGCTGCCCCCTGACATCTCAGATGCTCAGGTAAGAGCCGCCTCTCCAAAGCAAAAAACACAGCATCAATGGGACCAGATGGTGTCCCGGGCTGCGTCCTACATGAACTCAAAGAAGAGCTGAACCCAAACATAAAACTACTGTTCAATCTCAGCCTTACTACAGGATATGTGCCCAAAGAGTGGCGTACAGCAACAGTGGTCCCTCTCCATAAAGGTGGTGCCTCAACGGATCCTGGAAACTATCGCCCCATAAGCCTGACTAGCTTGGTCTGCAAAGCTATGGAAAGGATCATCATGGACCTCATAAATAAAGATATTGGGGACCTACAAACACTGGATCCTACCCAGTTTGGCTTTGTTAAGGGCAGATCCTGCCTCTTAAACCTGGTTGATTTCTTTGAAACAGTCACCAAGGCCATTGACGAGGGGAAGGTGGTCCACACAGCCTACCTGGACCTCGCAAAAGCCTTCGATACAATACCCCACTCGGGCATTATAGATAAGCTCACCAGCTTAAATATAAACCCCTATGTCACTAGATGGATTGCAAACTGGCTCAAGGACAGAACCCACATGGTTAGAATTGCTGGAGCCATGTCAGACTCCAAACCAGTTACAAGTGGTGTCCCACAAGGCTCAGTCCTGGGATCTCTCTTGTTCGGTATATATTTCACGGAGGTACAGGCCAACACGGAAGGACTGTGGCTGACCAAGTTCGCAGATGACTGCAAACTGGGTGCCATAATCGACTCTCCAGCCGACACAAGCATCCTCCAAAAGGGCCTCATAGAAACAGACAACTGGTGCCAGTGCCATGGCCTCAAGCTAAATGCCAAAAAGTGTATAGTCATCCCCTTTGGCAAAAACAAAGTGCCCACAAATTACCACATAGGTGGAAATCCATTAAGTACAGAAGAAGTAATTAGGGACCTGGGGACCCAAGTTGATAGCAATCTCTCATTTGACAACCACGTGGCCAAAGTGGTTAGAAAAACATTTTATATAGCCCACCTAATCATGAAGGGATTCACATCTAGATCAGGGGAGGTCATCGTGCCTCTTTACTCATCCCTCATCAGGCCCATAATTGAGTACAATGCCCTTTTGGGATGTACCTTACCAGACACCTGCAGCAACTGGAAAGACCCCAAAAGTACCTCACCAAGAGGATCAAAGGGCTCAAACAGATGCCATATGCTGCCCGGTTAAAGAAACTCCAGCTCTACTCAGTGGCATACCGCCTGTTCAGAGGCGATCTGTGCCTGACGTATAAAGCCATGTCCAACCCGGAATTAATGGACATGCTGCACCTCAGAAAATCCAAATCCCATCGAGCTACGCTTGAGAGACTTGAACCTCAGCACTGAAATAAATAGGACATGCTGGAGGGACAGATTCATAACCCAGAGGCTCCCTTCACTCTGGAATAAAATCCCAGTCCAGGTTAGGCAGAGTCCCTCACTGACTCTCTTCAAGAGGAATCTTGATGAGTGGATGGGAGATCGTAGGTTTACCCCGGGTATCACTTCTGTGTCACTGTTAGATAGAGGCACAGTATACTAACCTCGAAAAAGGGCATAGCAAAATAAATTTAAAATGGGTGGCGAAAGCCAAACACATTCTGGCTAGGCTTATAAATGCCCTAGGGCAGATAGCCTAGTATGAACCTATGAACCTATGAACCTATGAACACATGTATACCAGTTAAATAGAAATACCATGGCACACGCATGTATACCAGTGTGTGCACAAGCACAAAAATTAAACATTTTCCCCAATGACCCCTTCAGTACTTTTATGTATGCACAAGCACTAAAATGAAACATTTTCTCCAATGACACCTTCAGTCAGGTTTGTCCATGTATGCACAAGTACCACCAAATGTCATCATAATGAATCACCCCCCCCCCCCAAGGTTCCCTTAATTACTTTTCCATGTATGCACAAACACAAAAACAAAACATTTTCCCCAACGACTTCTTCAGCAGTCTGTATGCATAGTAACCGCAAAATTACATCAAAATGAATCATTTCCTCCAAGGTTCCCGTTTACTGCTTCATATTAATGTTCACTAAACTCAGCACTTCTGTAGATTAACTAGGCTAAAGTTTTAAACACATAAGGATGTCAAAGATAGAATACATTTTATTCAGTCTTTGGAAGGCTGACATGCCCAAAACACATTGTGATAAGATAGTCTTACATTTTTAGTTCACTTTTATTTTACAAGAACAATCTGACTGGAATTGCAAAGCATCTGTCATGTCCTGTGACAGTAATAACAGGGAAGCCATGATTTAAAAACAAGATATTAATACAGTGCATGGCTAAATGTAACCAAAGGGTTACATTCCAAGAAGCAAAAGAGGATGAAGAATGTAGAAACTTGACAACAGCTAGCAGTATTTACATATTCATGTAAAAACCTTTTGCTCTTTTATGCTTTGTATGGGAATGCCCTTTGACACTTAATCTCTGATGCATTTTTAAACCATAGGAGACATCTTAAAAAATGCAATTTCCTCCGCTGGTTTTAGCCATGTATTAGTTAGTGAGATAATATCTGGCTTGTATAGGGCTATCAGGGCATGGAGGTCATGGATTTTGTTCAGGATGCTTCTCATACTTAGGTTAAGGAAAAGGAGGGAGTTTTGTTGCCTCTGGAGTAAGGGGTTGGTTTGATTATGGCTTGGGATGATTGGTGTGCTTGGACCTGGATTGGGATGTATGTCTCCACAGCATGCAAGTTTCTTTATTATATATATTGATAGAGTTTGTTAATCTTGATGAATTTTGGTGTGTTTTAGGGAGGGGTGGGATAATTTAGTAGGTTGAAGCAAGTTATATGGATGATATGTAGTTTGTGAGGGTTGGAAAAGGTGTGGAGCTACATGAAAGGTTGGTTGTACTAAGTAATAACTGTGGGTTCCAGTTTGCCTGAAAGGGGTTACATTGTGTTGAAGTTGAATATGATAGGTGGTGAAGGCTGATAGGAGAAGCATGGTAGTAATAGGGGTTATACCAAGTAGGGTTTTTTGTAGGAGGTTGAGTGGTTTGGGTGACATTATTAATAGAGGGTGCTTGGAAAGTTTGGTTGCTTACAATAGATATGTAGGAGAGGAGCTATATACTGATATATCACTAAGTAAGATAGGTGAGGCTTGTAAGAATGGTAAGTGGTGGGGGAGAGGAGCGGGGCTGCACTGGAATCAGAGTGTATATTGGTTAAAAAAAAAATCTGTAAGTATAATGTTATACATTGTGAAATGAAATTAGCCCGATACAGGAGAGGTACACATCAGTATTGCCTTATTACATTCTACTGGGATTTCCAGTGGTACTTTAATTCACCAGGAGAGGGTTAGAATAATAAGAATAACACCAAATTAAACTTTTGAACCTTTTCAGGAGACAAATAGAGCCGGGGATAGGGAGGCGTAGCTAAAAATAGTTCAGGGAATAGGTAGGCTAAGTGTTAATAATATCGTGCTCACTTAGGTATCTTGCCCAACAAAATCACTGGTTTAATCAAATAGTAGGCTACAATTGGTTAAGGGAGATAAAACGCTGATCATACTTTATAATTGTTTGAATGACTAAAGGATGGTTTCAACTGAGCGTTATGGTCGTTCCTGGTAGCGGCTTGTTCAATCAGCTACCAATCATGCAGCTACTAACTTGGCTAAAAGTAGTGAGGGATGCATAGAGGGAATTTTGAACTTTAAAGTGTTGTTGCCTATTACAAGAGAACATTCTCTTACAATGCAATACTGCAGTTTGTTCATTAAAGGGAATTAGCTATACATTATAAGGAATCATCGCAATAATAGATGACTAGCAACATAAGTCTGTAGTACTAATCGCAGAGCTGTTCACATGTACAGAAGCTAATTAGAGATACAGTTCAACCTAGCATACAACACTATATAAGACAAGTTGTCGCTAAATCCACCTTTGAGTGCGGCAGGAATTAAATACAGCTAACAGGCCTACTCAGAAGTTCAAATCATAGCGCTACCCTCCTCCAGTAGATATAGCACAGATGCACCCTTTACGAAGGCATGACATGACACAAGTAACTCTACACAACACAGTAGTGGCCAATTTTAAATGCGAGCAGTATCAATCATTGAGTAATTGATTTAAAACAGTTTCTATATCTATTTCAGTTACCACAGTGAATATTGCCTAGATTGCAGTACAGATGTTACATAGGTGTCGTTAGACATCAGTTACATTTCTATTACAAATTAAGAGCAGAACACATTATGAGCACTCTATCACAAAGCTGCCAGGCTGGGGATGCAGAGGGAATTTTGAACTTTAAAGATGGCTGCAAAACCAGCCACTGTGAAAAGAACACCAAAAATATGGTAAGCACTGCATCATTCTTTAATAAAGAACTGTTACAGACAGTCGCCAAATATTTAAAAGTTGTTATTACCATATTTTTAGTGTTCTTCTCAGTGGTGGCTGGTTTTGTTTCAAACATACGACTTCCATAATGTTTTGTGTGTGCGCATTTGTTCTTTGGCAGGTTTTACTGACTAGTAGTCAGATTTTAAAAACACCACATGCCACTCACTGCTCGGTTAAATTATTTTCTAGATGGGATTGGGAAACAAACAGTACATAGTTATTACCGGATACCGCACAGTTGAGAGGTGTGTGTGCCTTAGTGTTCTCATCTGCAACCGCCAGTCACACTCAAATATTACACCTAGATGCACTTAAATGTGATTTTAAAAAAAGAAAGCTGTTTGCCGAGGAAAATAATAAAAGCAGCAATACTAGCATGCATGTGGCTCGCAAGTGGTATGCAAGCACGTGGAAATCCAAAAAAAAAAAAACAAAAAAAACAAATGTTCTTGCGATTTGCGAAGTTGTGAAAATCAGCAAAATTGACCATCAACTGCCACTAGTTCACTTCATTGTATACTACTGCGTCTGCAATATTATTACATAAATAACCAAAAACTTAAAATAACTCACAAATGATTCAGATACAAATCTCGGCAGCAATACACAATATAAAGATAAGCCGAAGCAGGTCAAGTGGAGCTGGAAGTTGGAAGATTAGACTATCATGTACTCTCTCTATTAATATTTGCTGTCTATTCCTACATTCTCACATTCTCTCTCACAAGTAAAGCGGGAGTCTGGACCAATCAGCAGCCATTGGTTTGTAGCTAACAGGCTGCTGACTTCACAATCATGGATCCTACAGCCAGCCAGATTCTATCCCCCCACTCCAGATAAACTGTACTGAAATGCATACAGTCAGTATGACTCTCGACGTCCCTGTTTGTACCAAATATATCTAACATAACTATACCTCTGAGACAGATATTAGAGAAAAAATATAATTTGGAAATAGACCTATAAATAAGAAAAGGATTTGGAGATTTGGAGTTTGTAGAAACTAGTAACAGGCACACCTGTATTAAAGTACTATGATATGAATAGCCAATTGTACTCCATACAGCTATTAGTCAAAATGGAATAGAAACTATGATCTGACATGAGAAGAGACCAGCTATCTGTGAGTCAACAGCATTTACAGATGCACAAAAATGCTGAGATGAAGAACAAACTGTTAGCAAAACTATATAGATGTAAAAAGTTCCATGAAGAAACTGTTCTAAACTCCTTGCAAAATATTTTCCAGTCATCTTTGTGCAGGACACTTTCAAGATTGCAGAGGACATTACCAATCTATGTGTAGGATCTGAAAGTCAAATACAGAATATAAAAGGAACAAGACATAGCAGATATAATGAGTAAAGCATATTTAACAGAGAGCATAAAGAACTGCAGAGCAGTTGAAGATTGTCTGGGAAATTCAACACTTAAAGTGGCAGGAGGAAAAGTAAAACAATTTTTCATAATGTACTGACACTGACTTAGAATTGCAGTTACTGAAATATGCTAGAAAAAAATGATGTCCAAAAAAATCTTCAGCAAAGAAAGAAATCTAGTTTTACTTTTATTTCAAATCAGAAATAAATCATATCCAAGGCTTAAATTTCAAAGCTGTCAAAATAAAATAAAATCTCAATTAAATGAGAAAACAAATGCTTGAAAGAATACATGGTTCAGATTTGGAAACAGCAAAGTGCAAAGCCAGATCAAGAGTTAACATATTTTGGCCAAAAATGTTGATCCATATAGAACAGATTACACATAGCTGTGCCATGCTACACCAGTTTAATGAAGAAATTCTACCTTACCCAATCCCACTGCATATGTAAAACAGAGCTGGCACAAACTTGCTCCAATTTAGTGATGCTGACATTCTTACAGGTGTATCGGAATTAATGCACTTTATAGCTCTTTAGAAAGATGAAAAACTGTATGAAGGAAATTATGGACATTTTTTTTAAATGCTGACTTTTCTAAGTTGAGGCTATATCAAGTAGAGCAACCAGAAGCATGCAGCTAATCTTCTTGCAAAGAAATGCAGTCTGTAAGAAATATGGTGGTCAAGGTTTGCTGAGATCAAAAGTTGTCTCTAAGAAAAGCTGTAGTGCAGCAACAACTGCCCTCAAAAGGCCAGATATCCAGTGTAAATGCTCCTGTTACGTACTCCACCTATAGAAAAATGCCAAAGATGACAGATAGCTATATGGACTGTTCCATAGTTAAAAAGATTCTAAGAACTGAAACTTTCATTATGGAAAATACCTTGCAAATATATACAAAGGGTCAGTCTGATATAAATGGACCATAATATTCACAGTCTAAAGCTAATGTCAATTTTAATGGAGTAGTACAAATTAATGCCTATTACCATACACACAACATGGTATAATAATTATATTTTAGATTTTAGCTTTAAATAAAAGAGGTGCTGAATATGGGGCACATAGCCTTAATGCTAATGAGGTGACTATAGGAATATCATGCCACATTGTACAGTGGTTTTCCCTGCATGGAAAGCAGGGCATCTGACACTGACATGATTTCATTCATACAGGCACTACAGCAGAATAGGGTATAACAGGCAATACAGCAGAAAAGGGTACAGACTGCTGCCCTACATGAGGTGCACAGTGCTGTCAACTGTGCACCCCAGTATATTCATAGCCTCCTTTATTTCTAGAGGGGGTGTGCAGTATTGTGTTTATTTGCTTCACTGGTTAACTCCAGGGTACCTTGTGTACTGTTTCTACTGGAGGTGGGCAGTGCTGTCCTGCTGTGTACCCTTAATTTACTCTCAATGTATCTTGTGTGCCATGTCTACTGAAGGTACAGACAGCTACACTGTTGTATACCCTCAGACTTCCCTCAAGTTACATTGTGTGTTATTTTAACAAGAGGTACATGGTGCTGTCTAGCTGTGCATAATTAGTGTACCCGAGGGTGCCTTATCTGTGTTTTCTACAGGAGGTACACAGTGCTCCCTTCTACATACCTTCAGTATATTTGTAGCACACCCTGTATGCTACTTCTGCAGGACGTATGAAATGCTGTCATCTATACACTCTCAGTATACCCTCCAGGATACATTGTGTGCTATTTCTACAAGGAGTGCACAGTGCTTCCTTGCTGTACTTTCAGTACACACCTAGGGTACCTTGTGCACTACTTTTGCACCTATAGCATATTCGCAGTGTACCTTGTGTTTGATTTGAACAGGCAAAACAGAATGTTGCTCACCTATAAACTCTCAGTACATCCCAGTGCACTTTGTGTTCTATTTCTACAAGCCACGTACAGTACAGATCTGTTGTACACCTTCAGCATACTCCCAAGTTACCTTGTTTGTGGTTACTACAGAATATCCTGTGGCCACAGTATACTGCAGGATAATGTGTGTGCTATTTATGCAGAAAGGACACAGTGCTGTCCAACTGTGCACTCTCAGTGCACCTGTAAAGTGCTTTGTATATTACAGAAGGAGGTATACAGAGACACCTGCTGTGTCTTTACTATATCCCTGGGTACATTGTGTGCACTTACTAATACAAGAGGTACCTGCACTGTTCTGCTGTGCTTTTAGTGTACTAACACATTACAATATATGCTACTTTTGTTAGATGATGCATAACATTGTTGCACTGCTATATATTCTTAGCATGCTCCCAGGGTATGTTGTGAGGTATAACTCATCCTGGGTGGCAGATAGTGCTGTCTTTGTGTTCACCTTAGTCACATATGTGTTTTCCCCTTCCTGAATGCCTCCAGAACTGTATAACACATGGATATACAATATCACCTTAAAGAAATGTACCCTAGCATGCCTCATGTGACATGTAACACCTGGGAATAGGCCTGTGAAAATGTGTACCCATTACTAAATCTTGTAAAATATCTGGAAAGCAACCTTAGACAAACCCTTACCTAAGCAAACCAAATCAAAGACAGCATCACACTTCTGTCCCATCTCCATCTTACCTACTCTAGGTATGATATTTAATAATCTGTGCCTAGCTAGTTGAATAAATTAACAAATATAAACTATTATCTCACAATCAACATGGATTTTGGACTGAAAGTAATCTTATGACAACAACTTGAGCTCTACCAGATGAAATACTCCTTAATACAGAGAGAGACCTGTTTACAGCTGCAATCTTTATCAACTGAACAATGGCTTTTGATCTAATAGACGCCTCCATTCTCAAAACACTTATGTTAGAACTAGCTACAAGAGTGGAAACAACACTCTCTGGATCCACAACTACCTCTCTGGTGAATACTCTTCTAGAAAATTTGGTACCTCCACTTCTTCTAAAGTCCCCTTAATCAAAGATATTCCTCAGAAATCCATCTTGGCACCTTTTCCTTTCTCTATCTTTATCAACAGACTTCCATATAACATTTCCCCATCTCCTAAAATTAATGTATACTGATGACATGGTACTGTTTCACTCCAGCATCTCTCGACCCACATATGATCCCAATTCAACAATCTCTTACCTGGATGTCTAATAAAAATCTTTCTGAACCCTTCCAAAATAAAATCCATTCTCTTTGCTACAAATCTAGACAAAACAAGATCACCATCTCCTTGCATATCAGATCTACACAAAATGCACTAGAATAAAAATAAATAATGTCCTTTTCTGGGCCAGAGAAATATCCTGATTTCTGTTCTAAGAGATCAGCCATAGACAAAAGTATCCTTCTGTCACAACTTGCACATGACCTACCAGTTATTGATTCTGCATCAAAAATGAATGAAAAAACAATTCAAACTTATTGCAATAAAATTTGCAGACATTTCACTTCCTCTCTTTGAAAACCATTTCCTTAAACTCCTGTACTCAGATTAGTCTAGCCCATTAACTGCCAAGCTGTTCCCCAAACACCCCTACAATCTTAGAACCCAAGATGGAAATAGACCACTTCTCAAAGAATCATTTTCCAAAGTTCAATGTACAAGGCATAGCTTCTCTACTCTAAGCCCAATATTTGGGAATTTTTTTCTCATCATCCCAAAAAAATTACCACTTATCCAGCATTCAAAAATGGGATGAAATTCCACCTGTTTACCCTAGCAAAATGTAAATGTTTACAACGAGGACACATAACATGATATAACATTGCTTCCATCTTTGGCAAAAACTTATTCTTTTACTTGTAGTTTTTACTAAGCATCTTTGAGCACCTTCTCTTCCCTCCTTCATTGTTTACTCCACTTTTATATATTTATTATAGTTATACCTATGAAACTTCGACAATACACTTTTTGCCACACTGTTTATCAAAAGTATGATTTTGAAAACAGTGAGTTTAAGACCTACAAAAATAGAAAAAAAAATATTTTTTGGGTGATAAGCCTCTCATGCACCTCCAATGTAGGGGGGAGGCCCCCAACCTCAAAAACAAAAAACAATTCCATATTTATATCATAGAGAAGAAAAGGGGAACCCCCCCCAAAAAAAAAGTGCTTCACCAGCTTGCACAGTACATTATATATCAGTGAAACTCACCACGATAAAACATCCTTGCACTGAAGATGTACGATGGCAGAGAAAACAATGACTCATTAATAAAAATATAATAAAGGCGTACCTATATTTCTATTTGTTCAGCACTCTGCAGAGAGCAGAGGTTCAGAAAGACACAGATAAATCAGGCAACCAAGGATGGTGTCAGGGCCAAGGAATTAAATATTCTTAGCTTTTGAAAGGGTTGAGAGAAGTTGTTCTATAGAAATTAAACAATGTGGTTGGTATTGTGGAACCTGTGGGATGGCTATAATTATGGATGAAATATGATTTTTACTAAATATGTTAGCTAGAATATTAGCTATTTTGTTTGGGTCAGAGAGTGTAGTATTAATGTGGACCAGCTCTGAACACTGTTGAGTTTAATTCTTAACTTCCTGATATAGTTTAAGAAAGATGTGCAGTTATTTTTGGTTTTAGTGGCTCCATTAAGTGCATACTCAACTTTGAGATTCCTAATGGTTCCTGTGCTCTTAAGGTTTTTAGAATGAGTACTCTTACAAGCATTAAGCAGTTTCTTTCTCTTGTTTTATAATTAATTTATTCAGGTATTCCACTACCCCCACACACCCCCACACACACGCACATGCGTGTGCGCGCGCGCGCGTGTGTGTGTATAACTGAAAGCCACGAAAAAAATAGGGGAAGGGGAATACAATGTAATACTGCAACATTGATCAGTCAGACAAGTACTGTTATGGTAGGTGTCCTTCCCTAAATCACTGTTACAGGATTACTAACAAATGGGAAATTCCCAAAGCTGTCTATGAAGAAAGGGAGGACTCCTGAAGGATAGACCCAGCAAACCTGGTGTAGTCCTAGAGAAAACATCCATTTTGTAATGTTCAGTGAAAGTTTATATTGAACGCTCCAGAACAGACTGCATCTCTAGTGGTATGTGCCTTAACTGTAGCCTAAATCTGTTTGATATGAAAGGAACAGGCTTAGAAATCTAGCTTGAAATAGTTTGCTTGGAAAATGGTGAGTAAGTTATCATCTTGAAAATATTCAAAAATCTGGTCAGATTTCCTGAAATTTTTGGTTTTAACTAAATAAAATCTGAGCGAACTGTATGTATTCAAAGAATACAATATTCTCTCCACTTTAGAGAAGGGGAAGAAGGTAGGCAGGTTGATGGCCTGATTTAAAGCAATCTCATTTACTTTAGGCATGAAAGTATGGTTAGTTCTAAGACTTACCTTATCCTTACAGAAGATGAAGAAGTGTGGAATGGACATTAACGTTTGCTATTCTGACATCATAGCCACTGTCAAAACTGTTTTCCAAGTAGAACATTTTAGAGACAAGTAAGCAGCAGACTGAAAAGGATGCTGGGTAAGTTTTCCAATACATAATTCAGAGTCCAAGAAGGTGGAATGGATCTTCTTTGTGGTTTAATATATAGGACACCTTTCAAAAATTGTTTGACCTCAAAACGAGTAGAAAGTGGTGGATCTAGAGGCAGGCCGACAGAGATAGCTGACGGATATGCTTTAAAAGAAGAGAATGCCAGTCCAGAATTGAGCGTGTCACACAAATAAGAAAGAATGTTAGAAACACCCAGAAAGTAAGAGTCCTGATTCTTCCTGAGACACCATATGGAAAATCTTTTCCATTAGCAAATTTCCTTGTAGTTGGTTTTCTAAGCTCCTGTAGAACTTTAAGCATGTCCTCAGTAAAGTGGTGCCTCAAAGGAATTAAAATTCTATCACCCAAGGAATCATACTCACAATCTATAGGCTGGGGTGAATTAGAGAGTAATTTTTCAGTGTGAGAAAGTCTATCCTGTGAGGTAACCTGTGATGATTGCCACTGGCCAAGTGAAAATGGAGGGGAAGCAATGGCCAAAATGGAGACCCCAGCAAGATTTTGGCTTATCATTCTTGATGTTGAGAAGGATTTTGGGGAATTAGAAGAAGGGGAAGAAATGCATAAAGGAAAGTCCTCTTCAGAAAAAGACATGGCATCTGTCTTGTATGTGTAAAGGTATGGAATTCTGGTAAAAAAAAAAAAAAAAAAACAATCTAAGTTTTCTGTCCTTTGCAGAGGCAAAAACATATATCCTGGGAGTACCCCACTGATGGACAATATCCATAAAAATAGTGTAGTTGTGTAAGTTGCACTCCCTATAACAGCAGATGTACAAGTCCTTCATTGCTGCTATAGTCTTTAGGCCATATGGGTTGTGTCCTGCACAGGACACAACCGGCAAGCTTCCAAAAGCTCTGGCTCCCTCTCACAGCTTCTCTCTGACTCCTGATTGGACAGCACTCTGGAGAGAAATCAGCAGTCAGAATAAAGCTTTCTTCAGTACATTCATGCCCATAAATAAAAGAGTGTACTTACTCATCCTGAACCTTTGAAACAAACAATTTTATATCTCAAAAATAACTGTACAGGAGTTGGGAGATGGAGGGTGAGTGCAGCTACTGCAGCAGTGAGGAATTTGAGCATCTGCTTTCATAAACAAGGTGTGGGGCTTAATTCCCAACTTTGGCACACATAACTAGTCCTAAAAAGGCCTCATAAGGCTGCTGGCCTAGTAATTACCTATTGAGCAGGAGGGTTTGGCATAACAGTTCAGGTTGAGAAAAGTACAGGGTTTGATTCTAACCTAGGTATATTGGTTAGGTTTAAAATGGCTCTTCAGGGCAGTTAGCCTAATATGCACATTTGAATAAGTAGTCTTTAGTCTATATGGATTGATTACTAAAGCCTATCCAGCTTAGGAGAAGAATGGATATGCATCCAGGATCCCCAGGAAAATGGTTCTAGAAAATCTGTTCTGGATGTAGAAAAATAAATACATTTTGTAATGCCTTGTAAAAGTATTCACAGAAGACCATGTAGCTGCTCCTAGGATATATCTAGAGCCCACCCTTTTCCAATATGCCAGCAAAGAAGACAAGACTCTACTAGAATAAAGTACAGTTTTGCACACTCAAACCATAATAGTCAATGTCCTATTTTTCATTACAAAAGGGATATCCTGCCAAGATAGCAGTACGACTGGC
Organism: Protopterus annectens; assembly: GCF_019279795.1. Taxonomy (NCBI): domain Eukaryota; kingdom Metazoa; phylum Chordata; order Ceratodontiformes; family Protopteridae; genus Protopterus; species Protopterus annectens. The sequence goes on from NC_056741.1 coordinate 132,672,293, forward strand.
CAGCATACCAAAGCTTTAGGCCATTTGAAGTGCTGTACATCAGAAGCATACCAGTGCTAAATCTTCAGAAGTGAAATGACACGGGAGAATTAGAACAACCCAATAGGAAAACAATAATATAACATGCACATCTAGAAAAGGGAGAAAGGAAACCTCCTCAGCCAGAGAGTAAGAAAAAATTGAATGGGGGAAGGAGGGAGGGACAGAATACTGCCACAGTGAAAAGTAGGACATCTACTGTTATTGTAAAACCTTATACAACTGTACTATGTCCCTCCTTATGACTGTAGCAGTACTCCTTACAAAAGGGAGAGTATAAAAGCTACAGAAGATGGAGGAAGAAGAAGCAACAGAAAAGCCCTCCAAACCCTATAGAGGATGAACCTGGGAAAACCTGCCCAAGCCCAAGAAATCACATCAAATGTGTTGTGCTTAATAAAGGTATGCACAAAAATGGACTATAGAGCAAAAAGCTAAAAGAAAAGCTCTCATCTCCTTGTTGGTGATATGGTCTTTGACTTGTTCGGGAGACAAGATCCTGTGGACTGAGGCATTCTTTGAGGAAGCCTCCCAACCCAAGTCTGAAGTGGGTCCCCTTCAGATCATCGAACTTTTAAAAGCTTGACTTTCATATGGCCGAGACCATATGATCGAACTTTTGAAAGTTTGAACGATCTGAATAGAGATCTCCATACAGTGCGGAACGGGAAGAGGTCCCATTTCTGCAATGTAGTGCGATCTTGGAGTTGGTATATTTAAAAAAAAAAAAAGAAGAAGAAGAAGAGCCATCAGAGAAAGGACTATGGCAGGAGAAAGAAAATCCATCATTGAAAGGTTCTGAGTCCTGCATCCCAAGAAAATCTTGTCCAGAAAATGGATCAGAAATGACTTTTTGAGGTTGAGCATGAAACCCGCATTGTGAAGAAGGAACATTATGAATCTGAGATCTTCCAGAAGAAGCTGCTGAGGAAAGGGCCTGAATAAGTGGGTTGTCCAGATGGGGTAATATCTGAGTACCATGGATCTGCAAAAGGCTATTACTGGTGTGAGACACTTGGTGAAAACCCTTGATGCTGTAGAAAAAACAACAGGTACAGCAGAGAAATGATAACATAAGAAACAGAGAATCATAAATAATTCCTGAAGAAAGGGTGAATAGGATTGTGGAGGTAGGCATCTTTCAGGTCCAGAGATACAAGAAAGGTTTGAGGAAGCAGCAAAGGAAATGTGATGAGAAGGGAGAGATCTAGAATGGGTTTCCAACAGCCCTTTTTTTGGAGACCAAAAACATTCTTGAGTAAAATCCTTTGCCTCTCTTGGACAGAAGAACTGGCTGAACAGTCTCATGAGCCCAAGGAGCCTGAAGAGAGGAGAAAAATGAGGAAGTTGGCAAGGAAGGGGCTGTGGCATCCCTGAAAAAGTACAAAGGCATTTCCAGTTCAGGAAGCAACCATTTTTTTGACTTAAACATCCCAAAATTCTCAGGCGATGTGTTTCCAAACTGGAAAAGACAGTTATAAGTAAGAAAGGAAAATATGGGTGAGGAGCAGAGAAGGGTGAATGTCAGACAGAGGCAGACTTGTCAGTAAAGGAAGACTTCTGACCCCTAGAATCCTGAGCAGACTTCTTAGGAAGCACTCTCTTGGAATGTTTCTTACCCTTCATAGGTTGCTTTGGATTTCAACACACAAACAGACTCGTGGAAGGGTGATTCCTTTGAAACTTAGTAATTGAGGAGAGAAAAAAATTGCTTAACATCCTACATAACCTTCTCTTTATCCTGCAAGGTGTTAAAGACATCTGCAGCAGCACAGCCAAACAGATTGTGTCAGAGGCAAAGTCCATCAATTTGGCCTTAATATCTTCAGAAAGAGATTGCAATTTGAAACAGGAATACCTCCTGATGACTGGCTGCAATGCAGCCACCATAGAAGAGGCATCAGCAGCATCATAACTGTATTTGATGGAATGACAAACAACCTGTGAAGCAGAACCCAATAAAGAAAGTGCAGAGGACTTGGCTTCAGAGTAAGACATGTCAATCAATACCCCCAAAGCTTAGACAACAGCACCAAAACATGAGTCCAGAGATACAAGAAAGGCCTGAGGAAGAGACAGACTCTAAACACAGCTTTTTGTATTTCTTCTTGGTAAGTGCTGAACGCCTGGGTAGGCAGTATCAGAAGCCATGGTTCCCTGAGCTAACAACTTCAGACACTGTTTCTTGCAGTTTCATGCCCGGGCAGATGTAGTTGTAATTCCAAAAAAGTGGTTTACCTGGCAACCTGCATGACATGTGCAGGATTTTATGTAGGGAAAACCATACGTAGATTAAGGGAAAGGATAGCTGAACGTCAGAGGGCCATCAAAAACAAGGATAGTCGCAATGCGCTGTATTTGCATTCCAAAAATTGTGTTTACTTCAGAAAGTTTATATTTTTTGTTATATTCAGGGTTTTGACAAGTGAGAGAGGGGGTGATGACAACACTACAGTAGAGTCTTTAGAATTGAAATGTCAGGTGATTCTAGATGCAACAACTCACCCTGGGCTTAATGATCATATTTCTATTAAGCCTATTCTGAAACAAAGGGCTATGGTTGTTTAAGGTCTTTCAACTTTCAGTTGTTATGGAAAAGTCAATTATTTACAATCAGGGTTTTGACATCAAAATATGTGCAACAAGTATGTTCAAAGTGATTGTATGTGAGTGCACATGGAAACAAATATTTTAGCACATGCTTTCAGCAAGTTTTATGTGTATGTTTTATGGTACTTGTGAGTTAGATCAGTATGTATTATTGGGATTGTAATTAATCAAGAAATTTGATTGGTCAAAGCATACGTGGAATTTTGTATTTAAAACCTGTGATTATGTGCTCCGTTTACTCTGAAGAAGCCATCAGTTGATGGTGAAAGCGTTTAGTATTTGGGAGCCTTCAGCTCTTCATTAAACAGTTTGGTGCAGTTCGTGATTTTTGTGTTTTTATTTTGACTATTCTTTACCCTGTTGGGTATTGTCCATTTTGAAAGTACATTATGCTTGTGCCTGACACATTGGAATTGTCATTACCTAAAAAGTTGACAGGACATTCTCTGTAGCAACTTCGACTGCTTTTCAACATAGTCTACAATTTGAAGAAATGTGTGCTACTGTACTTGGTCTGTACTTCATGCCTTTGTTTCTCATTGTAAATTGGATGTACATTCTAGAGTCTATTCTTTTCGCTTTGCTATTGCCAGGAACTTCCTTCTTTGATACCACCCAGATACTTAGTATCTAGGAAATATGTTCCAAAGCTTGAATCAGACTAAAAAAGACAACATCGGATATGAGAGTTATGTATTTAACATAATGATAGATCCATGTAGTCTTTTTTTGTCCATTTAAATACCCCTATTTCCTCCCCCTTTGTAAACTGTCACTTTTTTATGCCTTGAAGAATGGATGGTATTCTAGGGGAGCCTTGTTGTTAGCAAGCCTAACTGGATCCTTCCTTTTTTCCACAAGATATATATATCTATATGTGTATGTATATATATATATATATATATATATATATATATATATATATATATATATTCACACACACACACACAAACATATATATATATATATATATATATATATATATATATATATATATATATATTTATACAATTTTCCTTTTTATATATGGCATTTCTATTTTTTAGGATAGGCAAACTTGTTCTGAAGTATTCTAGGGAAGAGAGAGGGAATTATGACTAAGGGAGGAGTCCTGGATGTAAGGTGCTGAGACCAGATCCAAGTCAGATATGTGACACAAAGTTTGAACCGGATGAAAATAAGACAACACCGAACTATAGTTATGGTAAGTACATAACTTTCATGTTTCCCAGCTCAGGTCTGAGCCTGTGGCTAAATCCACATCTTCTCTATCTGGGAATCCTTCTCCTTATTTGACAAGAGAATATTTTATTTTTCTGCTTTGGCACATAGAATGCTTAACTATCAGACTCGCATGTGGAAGTTTATCTTTTTTTAGTGCAGAGAATAAAAAAAATCATCTGCTATACTTCGTCCTTAAGGTAGTGCCCATCTGAGTTCAATTGTTTTTCACTCTTCTCAAGTATCAAAACATGCCTTAAAAAGTGAGTACGAATATGCTGATACTGTGCCTAAGTCCAGTGTTGCTCCTGCTGTGTCGAGGTGATATGCCTGGGTGTGTAATCAAGTAGAGTCCAAAATGCTAAATGCAGCTTTGTATTAGGATGTTTTGTTCCAAATTTTAAATTCACCTTTAGATAACGAGGTTTGGTTTGAAATATTAAATTTATCTTTAGATAAGGAGGTTTGGTTTGAAATTTTAAATTCATTTTCAGATAAGGAGGTTTTGTATGCTCCATCTGCTGCTCAGGTGCACAAACAGTTTATTAAAGAAAGAAATTAATTTGGTGAGATTCCAAGACTGTTCAACCTCCCTCTACAAATTTCCCAAATCATTTTTTCCTTCTAAAAAGCTGAGCAATTCCTGCCTTCTCAAAGCAAACATGGAACCAAAAAGACATGACTGGAGGAGAATAAGAAGAAAGATGGATCTTTTCCTAAAAAGGGACAGTGTAATACTTCAGAATGACCATACAGGCATTCTTTCCCTCTCCCCATCCCTCCTACCCCTATCTGTCAATATCTGTCCCAGAATCTTGCTTTGAGCATCCCTGTTTGGCAACAGATTGTTTCTGACTCTTGGGTGGTAAAACTGGTTCAGGAGGGATATAGTTGATACTGGATCATAGCTCTCAAATTCATAGCAGAAAATAATCTGGACAAAGTCAAAACTAATGGGGGGAAAAGCCCTAAAAATAGACACAAATTTTAAATATTGCTGTTATAGCTTTAGAAAGTTGATAGCATAAAAGGTCTTGTGTTACCATAGATTTCCGAAGGATATGAAGTCGGAAACTCAAATGCTTGCCATTATTCAGTGAATTCACCAACGTTCAATATTATGACCCTTAAGAATCTGCACCCTCTCACTTCTCAAGGAAGTAAATTGTAACAGCTGGTCTAAAAGATGCATACTATCACTCTCCCATAGGCAAAAGCTTCAGGAAATTTCTCATATCTTCTATGTCTGGGTCACATTATCAGTTCTCTGCATTACCCTTTAGGTTATCAAGATGTTTACAAGGGGTCTAGCTCCAGTCATAGCTCATTACAGACTGAAAGTCATTCACATATTTCCTTATGTAGATGCTTATTATCTTTGCAGAGCCTTTTCCCAGATGTCAAGATGCTTTTTATTTGTTGTATTTTGTATTACTTTATTGCCTTTTTATATTTTGAATATTGTGATTTGTTTTCTTTAACTTCCACGGTGGTGCAGCGGTAGCATTGTTGCCTCACAGCAAGAGGTTCTCCCGTTCGATTCTCGGCTTGGGTTGGGAGTGCCTTCTGTGTGGAGTCTGCATGTCCTCCCCGCGGTTGAGTAGGCGTTCGAAAGACATGCGTTGAATGGGCGTGCCTTGGGCGTCGGGCTGGCAACTTGACACCATAAAAAACAACTGCCAATCATTAGCGGACTGGAGTTCCACTGTGGCGACCCCTAACCGGGAAAAGCCGAAAGACAAACAACAACAGCAACAACAACATTGTGATTTGTTTTTTTTTACTTTGTGTTTTACTTAAATTCTGTTTTAATTGCATATTAAAACTTCAAAAGAGACCACAGCTCTGTCTCTTGTGAGTCAGGCAGAAATTAGAACTGATCAATTAAGGACTCATACATAAGATATAAGAGGTCACTTAAGGTTAATCATTTGTGAACTTAGGAGTGGAACTAGGAACTAAACCTTCTATTTAAGGGGTAAAATAAAACATTTTAGAGCTTTACTAGAAAGGCTCACCCAGACTCTGCTACACTTTGCTGTGAAGGAAAGGTTAGTTTGCTTTTTATTTGTTGTATTTTGTATTACTTTATTGCCTTTTTATATTTTGAATACTGTAATTTGTTTTCTTTACCTTGTGTTTTACTTGAATTCTGCTTTTAAATGCATATTAAAACTTCAAAAGAGACCACAGCTCTGTCTCTTGTGAGTCAGGCAGGAATTTTTTTCCCACCCTCACACCCAGTTACTGTTGTGTTCTTAAATACCACTGTCTTTCTAGATGGCTGCCTCTTATGTTAATTTGACCATATATCTCATTTCCTCTCTGCTTTCACTGGCTTGTGTGAGTAAGCACAAAATTATCATTTTGTGAAATCACTCCCCTTCAGCTATTTAAATTTATTGGCCATCCTACTGTATTCAATAGTACCAGAATACAAAAGTTACCACCCCTTTCAATCTATCTTGCTGTTTTAAAAATAGTGACTCTCCACTAAAACTTAACTTTTTAGACAGGTAAAACTTAAGTTACCTACTTTCACATCTAACTTCTCTAGTGGACACTGCAATCATTAGGATAAACCATTTTTTCATCTTACCTTTAAGCATTCCTGTGACTAGCACTTGCTCTAATATCTGCTGGAAAGCACTAGGAAGCCTTAAACTGATACAAGTGCTCAACTCTCCTTGTTAATAAAGATAAGCACTAAACAGCCTATAATTGCAAAGTACCTTGTTAAAGTAAGGGAAAACAGCTCCTGTACTTTACAAAAAAAGCACCAAACCAGGCATGTCCAAGGGTCAGCTTCCGGTGATTTCTCCTGTCCACTTGGTGAATCTGGGCATACTGGGGCAATGCAGCAATTGCCTCATGTACACAGACAACCCTCCCCTCCTACCACCCAACACTACAACTTGTGAAAGATGCCCTTACATAGCCAAACTGGAAGCAAAGCTCTTTCTACCCAAGATTGTGCTAGACTGTCAACAGGAGAAGGTTAACACCCACACTACACCTCAAGCAACACATAGCCCTTCTAAACCTACACCACCAACACCCACACATAGCAACACTATATCCACATATGTGGAGGCCCTTAACTGTAACCTGCCCAAGCAACAAGGACCTCTAAAGCTGAAATGCAAACACCAATCACAACCAAAGTGTCACATAGCTCACAACACCAGTGTGCCACCCAGCAACAGCCCCCAAGGCAAGACAATGTACCTAACACTTTAGTCATAGGTGACTCTATAATCAGGCACACTGATGTCCCATTCACCAGGCTGAACAAGGAGAAAATTACAGTCAGCTGCCTGTTGGGTGCCAGGATCTGCCACATAATGCATGCCATTCCACAACAAGTACAAATATGACTCTGTCATTGTCCATGTTGGAGTGAATGACTTGAGATGTACCTCCCTGGACTACATGAAAAGAGACATGGAAGAGCTCTCGGATCATGTGGCCCAGGCAGGTATGACCCTAGCCCTGAGTAGCATCCTGCCTTTGCCCAAAATGATACCACAATATAAGGACAAAATGATGGACTTCAAGCTTCTGGTGTCATTCAAAGGGGATCCAGTATCTGTCTGTCTGGGATGATGTGATCAACAGACCACAATGCTTTGCCAAAGATGGTCTGCACCTGTCTTCCCTGGGATTCAGGTTACTGGCTAAAGCTCTTCCATCCCTATAGTGCTTTTTTAGGCAAAGTTCAAAGGACAAAACCACCACCGTAACAGGTACAAGCAAGCAAAATCTGAAAGTAATGCTGCTGAGTGCTAGAAGTCTAAACCTCAAAATGCACTCTCTCGAGGCACTCCTAAAAATGGAGAACATCGATATCTGTGCAGTAACTGAGACCTGGTTCAAGGATCCAGAGAGCACCAATGCAATACCAGGCTACAACTCTTACCACACTTTTCGGCCACCAAACCAGGACCGAAACACTAAAGGTGGAGGAGTGTCCATATTCACCAGGAATAGTCACACCACCAGGCTAGTTGCCCAACATAATGTGTCTGAAATTCTCCAGGTGCAACTAACACTAGGTAAGCCTGCAATCCAAATTGTAGCTTGCTATAGATCCCCCACCATGTCTCAAGATTCTCACTACACCTTTCTGAACATACTGGAAACTAGTAAGATACAGCAAATACCCTAATATTGGGGGATTTAAACTACCCTGCCATTAACTGGGAAAACTACTTGTGTACCAACACCTTTGCCCAATGGTTCTTGGAATTCATAAATTCCAACGCCCTGGATCAGCTAATCCATAGTCCCACCAGGGGCTCCAATATCCTAGACCTGGTTATTACCAACATGGGAAATTGATGCTCCACACCTGTGGTCACCCCCTTGTTGGTCAGGTCTGACCATAAGCTAATCAGCCTTAACATCCACATCCCACCCCCACCCCCCAGTAAGGAAACCTCCATAAAAAACTTCTCCAAAGCCAACTTCATGCTACTCAAGTCAGAAGTGACAAACTTCATGACACCCATGCAGATGGGAACTGAAAGTTCGACTGCTGAATCCTACACTAAGGCACTGTACGAGCACATCCACTCATGCATGAATCGTGCCATCCCAAACAGAACCATGATGCTCTCCTCCAAAAAAATGGAAGCCAATCTGGTGGTCCCCTGCCATAAACAAACTTTACAACAAAAGGAAGAAACTTTTGCAGAAAAGAGGAAAATCCAGGATGCAAAAAACTCTCTTACCAGCCTCAGTAAGAAGCTGAGATCCCTCATAAAATCCTCCAAAGCTAGTTATGAAAATAAAATTGCCAAAGATTCCACAGACAACCACAAGGCATTCTATAACTATGTCAATAATCTAAATGGCAATGCTCAGATCTGCTCTGAGCTACAACAGAATGGCATTAAATATACTGATCCCAAGGATATTGACAATATCCTGGCAGATCGCTTCAGTGCCAACTTCACCCTCCTCTCACCCCCTAAATAGCCCATCTCAATACCGGAAGATTGCAAAATTCTGGTAATAATGGCCACAGAGCTAAAAAACACACTCTCCAGCTCTAAGAATACAGCATCCATGGGACCAGATGACATCCCAGGCTGTGTACTACATGAACTACAAAATGAACTGGCACCTCACCTAAATGTCATGTTTAATCATAGCCTCACCTCAGGCTTCGTGCCCACTGAGTGGCGCACAGCTACAGTTATCCCACTCCACAAGGAGGGATCCACCTTGGATCCTGGGAACTAAAACCCCATCAGTCTAATGACCTGATCTGCAAGGCCATGGAACGTATTATCATGGAACTTATAAACAAAGACATTGGCAACCTTCAAACCCTGGAACCCACCCCCAGTTTGTGTTCATGAAGGGCCGATCTTGTCTCCTGAACCTGAATGACTTCTTTGAATCAGTCTCCAGAGCCATGGATGGGGGTAAGGCGGTCCACACAGCCTATCTGGACCTCGCCAAGGCCTTTGAAACCATCCCCCACTCTGGAATCATAGATAAACTTATTAAGCTGGGCATTAATCCCTACGTCACTCAATGGGTTGCCAACTGGCTCACTGACAGAACCCACACTGTAAAAGTAGCTGACTCCAAATCCAGCTCCAGACATGTGTCTTACCTCAGGGTTCAGTTCTGGGACTGCTCGTGTTTGGCATCTACTTTTCTGAAGTACAGGATAACACTAAGGGACTCTGGCTAACAAAGTTCACAGATGACTGCAAACTGAGAGCCATTATTGAATCCCGAAATGATGTGGACACTCTACAAACAGGCTTTACAGAAACAGATGCTTGGTGCTAGAGCCATGGGCTCAAGCTCATTACCAAGAAATGTATAATTATCCCGTTTGGGAAAAAAACATGTACCCATGAATTACCACATAGGTGGCAATACACTAAACACCACAAGTGTGATAAGAGACTTAGGGACACAGGTGGGCAGTGGTCTCACCTTCGATAACCACATTGCCACAACAGTCAGGAAATCCTTCTGTGTGGCACACCTCATCACTAAGGGCTTTTCATCCAGAAAAAAAAAGGTCATCATCCCACTGTACTCATCCCTCATTAGACCCATTATAGAATACAACTCTCCATTTGGTATGTACCTCTGAAGACATCTGCAACAAATGGAAAGGCTACATAAATACCTCACTAAAAGAATCACAGGCCTAAATCAGATGCCTTAGACTGACCATCTTAAAAAAACTCCATTGTCACATATCATCTACTCAGAGGCGATCTCTGCTTAACATACAAGGCCATGTCAAACCGAGAGCTGTTGAACATGCTACACTTAAAGAAATCCCAATCCCTCAGAGCCATAAGTTCCAGGGATTTAAACCTTGTCATCACAATAAACAAAACATGCTGAAGGGATAGGTTCCTGACCCAGAGACTCCCCAGACTCTGGAACAGAATGCCCATACATGTCAAGCTGAGCGCCTCTTTGGCCCTCTTCAAAAGGAACCTTGACGAGTGGATGGGAGAAAGGAAACTCACCCCAGGGATCACATCAGTCACCCTGCTAGACAGGGGTCCAGGGAAGTAAATAGTGTGTGTAGAAATAGTAAGGGAATTGTTATGGCTAGGCTTGTATAGGCCCTAGGGCCGATAGCCTAGTACCAGCCTGTGAACCTATAAGAGTGATTACAATGGGTTTCTTCTCTTCTGACCAGTCTGGGATTCCAGGTAAACATTCAAAAATCCTCCTGGACTATGTCACACAGGATTTTCTTTCTTAGCTATCTTGTAGATAATTCTCAGCAAAACGCTTTTCTGACACAGAAGGTATAATTTTACTACTAATAAAACAGGTCTAAGTTCAGGAATGTTTATTACAAACACTCACACTCTGGGTGAAAGTGGAGTTTTGTATGGAAATTTTCCATGCTTTTCAAATCAATCTCAGAACTCAGCAGTTGAGTATCTCAGAACCTTTGGGTTCATTACCTCAATGATTTCTCTCACCAGGTTGTACATGAGAAAGATTCAATGCTTTCTAAAAAAAAACATGAATCCAACTTTTGTGTCATCTGGAATTTCAGAACGTGAGTTGATTGGACCACTGAAATCGTGTCAGGTGTATAAATTAGGTGGTTGCTTTAAAAATCTTTGCACACTGAAGAAGGGTTGGTTCCAAAAGCTTTGTTTTATCCAATAAAGAAGTGTTTTTGGCGTTTGAGATCCAGCATGATGTTTTGCTGTTTTCATTGGTTTGGTGTTTGTTGTCATATATCAAGCTCTTTTCCTCTTTGGATTTTTGAAGTTTGGACGTTAGGAGTAAAGAAGGTGATAAAGATCTGGGAGAATTTATTTAATAGTATTTTAAAAAGAAGGGAAGCACCTGCTTCTTGGAAGAAAACTATGGGGGCTGTATTAGTAAAGGGTAATGAGGGTAAAGATGTACCAGACCCACCTTCATATAGATTCATTTCACTTTTAAGCCATAGCTGTAAAGTATTTGTGTCTACACTAGCTAAAAGAATGGCAGAAGGGTTGCAAAAAAGATAGATCTGGATCAAAATGGTTTGAGGAGGGGAGGCAAGCATTTGACAACATTAATAGAACACTGATGATTCAGAGTGAGAATATTGTATGAAAATACCATTGTGGGTGGGTCTTGATGAAGAGAAAGCATTCAACAGAAGCTGGGATGTTATGAGTAGGGCAATGGAAGCATTTGATACAGAAGCATGAATTATAGTGGGGGTGTTCCTATGATAAGTTGTGTTTGAACAGGATCTAGGCAGCCAGTCTTCTTTCCCTTTAGTTGTTTGTTTTGTATTTAGAGCGGTTGGCATAGAAATTAAGGGACTCAGAAATTCAGTGATATAATTCATAAGACAATCAAGAAAAAGTGGCTTTCTTTCCAAATGGTAGTATTTTATGCTTGATGAATCAAGGAAAGGTCATCTTGGTACTGTGGGACATTTTAAGAAAGTTTCAAGTCTTTTTGGGATATAAAACTAATGAAGATAAAATAAAGGCTATAGCCATAAAGTATAAATCCAAACATGAATTGGTTCAGTAATACCTGTATTTATGGGGATACAATAAATGAAATAATTAGGAGTATAAATTAAAAAGGCATCTGTTATGGCAGCTAAGGATAGATGGGAAAGGGCTCTACAAAAGATAATATAAAACTGAGAAAAATGAAAGAATTTGTTTATGGATATGAACAGTAAGATACAGGCAGTGAAAATATTTCCAGTCCCTTTAATTTTACATACATGTCTAGTATATTTTTATTAACCATAGCATAAGTTGTGGACAATAATTAAAGAGTGGAAGGAATTTATCTGGGAGTGGAAGAGAGTAGAAAGTATTCTAAGAAATAAGCCAGCATGGGATTAGAGAAGGTGATAGCTGCAAGTAGGTGTACAGAAAATAGGCAAGAGGACACTGGAATTTACTGAAAAAAATGACAAAGGAATCAGGGTATTAGGAGTAAACAACTAGAGAGGGAAAAGTAAGTGACACAACTGCTCTGGTAGAGCTTTTGTCAAATCTAGAACAGAAGCTGCTGTTCAAAAAGTTATAATTATTAAGACATACAAGGACTAGCAAAATAACTATAAGATTCAATCAGAAGAGGGTAGAAAACATTAGGAAAATAGACTGGAAAAGCAATTTAAGAGGAAACAATGGGATAACATTTTGCTTGGAAGTATTTTGCATATGTATTTTTATGCCCCAAGCAGACTTCAAAGAATTTTTTTCAACTAGATGGCAAATGCTGAAGGTGTGATGAGGAAGAAAGAGGTAATTAGGAACATGTTTTAGAGATAATGAGTTGGCAGATTTCAAAAATTCCATAGAGAGTAGTCTGTCAAAAATATTGGGGGAACAAATGGCTGTAACTAAGTAAATGATTATTTTGAGTTGGGGTACAGCATCTTAACTGCCCAGTCATAGTAAGGCCTTTTTAAGTTTAATTCTCTTGGCTGACAAAAAGTAATTAATAGAAAATGGAAATCAAAATGTAAACCAACCGTATCTGAAGTACTGAATATTGTAAAAGAGATAAAAGAACTGGAAGTGAGATATTTAAAAAAAAATGGAGGGAGTAAATTAAATATAATTAAATTTAATTTATGGAAACGATACATGAAAAATAATTTTCCAAAGGAGGAGTTTTAACAGAAGGCAGGAAATAGACAATTTTTGTTATGTTGTACTGAATGACTGTTGTTATAAAAAAATAAAATATATGCAATGTATAATGTATATAATTAAAAATATTAATATAGTTTTTTTTTTTATTAATTGTATGTGCACTTTTGTATTAAGATATAATTTAATAAAGGTGTTTAAAAACAGATTGAATTCTGAGACCTTTGGCCATGCAGGATAGATTAGTATGGACAGCACAGCGGTGGACTGGTTAGAGTTGTGACCTCACAGCAAGAGGTTCTCCAATTTGATTCTGGGCTGGGGTACCTTTTGTGTGGAGTTTGCACGTCCTGCCTGCATTCATGTTGGTGTCCTCTGGGTGCTCCAGTTTCCTTCCACAATATAAAGACGTGAATCTGCAGAGTTTCTCTCCAGGCCTCCACTGATAATTGGCTCATTACAAGTTGAATTTTCCCTGTAAATAAATGTTAAATAAATAAATGTAAAGAAACTCTATCCTTATGAGACATGGACACCTGGTAGGCATCTGTCTGTGATCTTCTTCTTGCACAGCTTAGTGAGTAGTGCATCCATGTGTTCCCCTGTTGAGTCACATGACTAGGATATTGGATTGTGTGGAAGTTTGGTTTATGGGCTTTTGAACTGAGTCAGTGCAATTCTTAGATGTATGTTTCATGGTGAGTACTGTCTGCATTTCTGTTTATGAGGCTGCTTGGGGTGTTTGAGTCTTAAGCTACAAGTAATAGGCTTTTGTGGTTTAAATAAGTTACTTTTTAGATTCTCAGCATATGTAAGTCTATGTGTTTGGTCTGAGCTGAGTGTTGATTGGTGTAGTGAAGTGTTGTGTGGTACTGACACCCTGCATGTTATTTGTTGTGTCTGTCTCTAATAACATTCAATAACATTATATAATTGCTTCTCTCACACACTTTGTCAGGTTGTTTAAGTAGTAGGTGGCTGTCAGTAAACTTGAGACATTTGCTATATTGTCTCAGGATGTCCATTTCAACCAAAATGGCTACAGAGATGTTTGGAAAGTGCAAATCCATGGTTCCAGCTGCTCATGAATGCAGGCTGAATGGAGGAGTACTGCATGCGATGTTTGGAGTTGATTAGTGCCTATGAGTTCTCCAATAATGGTCTTTGTCTTACTGTTTTCCAACATTCCTTACAAATACAGCCATCTTTCCATATATCCCATCACTTTAAGTGGTTATTGCCCTCTTACCTCTCCCCATCTTGTAAAACCTTTATATTACCTCCACTTATTATCCAAAGCTGCTCTCTACCAAAATACAAAATATCAGCTTGACCCTCATACTCCAAGCTACAGACATTATCACTGCTACTTCAGTTTTATTCCACTTTCCTTTAAGTTTAAAATATCTAATACTCCATCATCATACATGGTAACTGCTGCCACAACATATGAGAAGTGAAACATTTACTATTAAACATAGATTAAGTTTTGTACATTTTAAGTTTTGTACATTTGTAAAATTCCAGGAATTATGTTTCTTTATAATAACTTATTTATTATGCATTTGACATTTGTTGACCAGGTTGGTCCAGCTGGGACAGAGCCCTTTTTCAGTGGAGATCCGGGGAGACAAGCTCCACAGTAAATACATATAACTAAGTTGACATAGTACATAGCTAATTATACAAAACATCCAGTAGTGATATACAAAAGCAGGTTTTAACAAGGATAGCAATTAGACTCTACATATCTGCAAGCACTGTAGGTACAGTGTAGAGTAAAACATAATACAGATAAAATTTGCAAGGCAAAGTACAGTGGGTATAGTGTAGTTTAGAGTAAGTAAGTAAGGGTTTCTATTTTAGTAATCAAAAAGTAAAATAGCTAGACTTCAGTACAGATTAAACTGGCTGTGATGGGAGAAGAGGTGGTCGGGTAAGAAAGATTTTATAAGAATGTAGGTAAGAGGTAGAGAGATAGGAATGTTGGCATGTATAGCTGAAATAGAGAGAGATTATGAGAGATAGGGTTACACTGATGTAGGAGAAAGGAGAGAGATTGTATGGCCTAGAGAGATGGGTCAGTCATAGGGGAGATAGCACAGACATAGTTTATTTTTGCTTAAGTGAGCCTTTCTGAATTGCTATTTGGGTCTAATGTGTCAGATGTCAAGTGGTAGTTTATTCCAGTTTTCAGCAGGGTAACAGCTATAAAGGTTTTTACCTATGTTGATCTTGAGTTTGTGAATGGAAAGGAGATGTTGTTCAGAGCTCTGGAGTGTTCTTGCTGGGGTGTAGGAGGAGATAACAGATGTAATGCTGGGGCAGAAGGTGGACTGGTATAGAACAGAATTAACTATCTGAAGCTGAAAGAGGAGAAGGTTATGGAGGGAATTCTAACCAGTTCAGTTTTCTGAGTGCTAAGCAGTTTTTTATCTGTAGAGGCTCTCATGGATTATTTTAAATTTGACAAGTCATACATGCATGGAATCAAAGAATAAGATTATGTTCTAGATTAATGAGTAGCCATCGAAGGTAGCAGACAAATTCATGTCTCACCATAAAGTGAGCTAAAGAACACTTAAACCATCCCAGCACTGGAAAATGACATTAGCAGGGGTTATTCCATCACTAAATGAGATTGTTGCTAAATTTTTGTAGGTCTAAGAGAGCTCTGCATGCCAATTTGTACAGCGTTAAAAGATGGTCATTATGGAATACTAACACCTTCATGGAATACTAACACCTTCATGAAATTCTATATGGCTAAGAATCAGTTTAGCCACTTTAGATTCTTAAATGATAAAATATGTAGATTCTTAAGTTAGAAAATTTGTCAGTTTAAGATCAGTGTATTAATGCATTTTATCATATCTGCTATGGATATGTTCCATTTTTTAAGCTCATATTTCTTATACCTACAAAAAAATCTGTCGTGACCAATCTTATAGATTGTTTTTATTTATGTTACGTATTTATTTATTTTATTTTATATTTGTTTACCAGTTAATGTCCGACTGGGCCAGGAGCCCATTTTCAGTGGAGACCCGGAGACAAAAGCTCCAGAAAACTTTATTATAGTAAGATAAATATATTGATAACACAATAAGTAAAGTACATACAATAAGTGAAAGTAGATATTATAAAATAATAATACAAAACAGCAAAGAAGTTTTCCTTCAGGTTAAGAGATTTACAGCAATAATATAGTAAAACACAATACAAACTAGTTTCATAGACAATGATTGCACAGGAAAAGAAAAAGAGAATTTTTTTTGATTATTTAGACATTCATTGATGGATACAAAAATGAAGTACGAAACGCTGGACAAGCAGGGATGAGAGGTTACTGTGTAGGAGGTTATGACTCATTCTATGTCTATTGTATGCGGTTTTCAGTAATTGGTATAAATATATATATATATATATATATATATATATATATATATATATATATATATATATATATATATATATATATATATATATATATATATATATATATAGTCCTTTCCAAGGATTTAGCATTCCCGATGAAGCTATAATACAGAATACTAAAGCCTTACATTGCATTATCACAAAAGGTAAATTTATTATTAACCATACCCCCAAAAAAAATCATTAGTTGAAGAAAAAAAAAATGAGCATTGTAGAGTTCTTAAGGTACAGTTTAACAGAAAACACTTTTTTTTCAAACTGAGTTAGCATAGTTATTATATTAGCTATGGAGTAACATACCGTCTGAAATTACTACATAAATATGACTCTGAATACCTTATGTCATCATTGTTAGTGACTATATTCTTTATTTTATAGTCATTGACATATTTCTGTAGTCACCCATTTTATCAGTAGGGGAAATAAGCTGCTAAACAATACAAGCCCTAGCGCTAGCTCTTCAGGTACACTTGCAGTAGTATGACACCAGTATTACTCAAGTTCACTAGCCCTTCAGGTACACTTGCAGTAGTATGACACCAGTATTATTCACAAGCACTAGCCCTTCAGGTACACTTGCAGTAGTATGACACCAGTATTATTCACAAGCACTAGCCCTTCAGGCACACTTGCAGTAGTATGACACCTGTATTATAGACGAGCACTAGCCCTTCAGGTACACTTGCAGTAGTATGACACCAGTATTATTCATGAGCACTAGCCCTTCAGGTACACTTGCAGTAGTATGACACCAGTATTATTCATGAGCAGTAGCCCTTCAGGTACACTCTGCTGTAGTATGACACCAGTATTATTCATGAGCACTAGCCCTTCAGGTACACTTGCAGTAGTATGACACCAGTATTACTCATGAGGACTAGACCTTCAGGTACACTTGCAGTAAGTAATATGACATCAGTATTACTCATGAGGACTAGACCTTCAGGTGCACTTGCAGTAAGTAATATGACATCAGTATTACTCATGAGGACTAGCCCTTCAGGTACACTTAGGTAGGTTCATATGTAGCTTGCTACTTGTGTGTGTCTGCTATCCTTAAACAAAAAAAAAAAACAAAACAAAAAAAAACTTGCTATTTTCCCACTTTCTATAATTTTAAAAAAAAGTTCCGTTACAGAGTTGCTGTTCTGAACTGTTTGCAAGTTTCTTGGAGGCCAGTGCTTACTTGGGCTAAAGGGAAGTCTCTGAGTTCACCAGTGGCAGTGGTTAACATTGAGCAGCCTGCCTGTCCCTGTAGGAGTGGTTACTGCCTAGAAACTGTAGTTTTATTGACCATTTTGGGTCAATTCGAAAATCCTTGATCTGTCTCTCTTAAAACCCTGCAACTCTCTTTTTGCGTGGTCTTGCGCACATGGCAGCGTCGGTTAGCTGGGGTATACTATTCCCGGCTCCACAATGTCTGTGCTGCAAATTTTCCCTTAGAACTAGGCAAGCCTCAACGCAAGTGCTCCAGATCAACTGCTCTTATTGCAGCACTTGCATAACCCAAATCAGCACTTGTCCAAATCTCCTAGACAGCACTATTATTTTCCAAATCTCCTAGGCAGCGCTATTATAATACAGCATAAGACCCTCGATTGTCCACAAGACTCAAGTACAATTTACTTTTCCAAGCATGTCCAGAGGTCAGCTTCAGGTGTACTCTTCAGTTCACCTGGTGGAATTGGGCATCCTGAGGCAATGTCACAACTACCACATGTATACAGACAACCCTCTCCTCTTACCTCTAGACTCAAACACTTGTGAGAGATGCAAATACACAGCCAGACTTGAACCCTAGCTGGGAGAGTAAGGTTGAGAAGCTCTTTAATGTTTCCAAACAACTGGATGCAGACACTGCACAGATCAGCAAGTCATCCTAGTAAGGAAAAATGTGAATTTCAAGAGTCCAGCAGGGAGACACTACTGGATTCAGGCATTTGGTAAACACTTAAGGTGCAGAAGTAGTCCAAAAGGCAAATCAGGGAGTTGATAGTGCAAACCAGATGCAACAAACCTCTGCTATTTCCTGGAGCAATAAGGATATGCTGATACGCATCCTTCAAGCAGTGGTATGGCAGAAGATAAAGAACTGTCTGCAGGGTGAGCATCTTGAACTTGGGGACCTTAACAAAAATATTCAGAAAGGATAGCTATAACACTGGTCTCTATGACATCTCTTTCTTGGGATTAGGAAAATTATGGAGTAGAAATCTTTCATTTTCTTCAAAGGAGAGACCAATTCAATGTCCCCTGAGTCCAAAATGTGTCAGAGTACAGGGTGGAACTAACAAAGTCTGGCCTGGTGGATGAGGATGAATCACGCTGACACTTGAAACTTCTGCCAGTGATGCTAAACATCCATTTGTCAGAAACCTTTGATGGCTTGGTTGCCTTGTCAAGAGATTAATTGGGGCACCCTGAGATAAACTGGGGAATGATGGGTGCTGAGCCTTGGCATAGTCATAGCTTGGGAGAGGGGTTATCCTTTTTGGGAAAGGAACCCTTCTTGTTAGGTTTGGTGGAGGTCAGATCCTGCCATTTCCATTTAGTGTCTTGGTTTTTGTTTGTCTGGGACTTCTGTTTGTTGGGTCACTGAAAATTATCTTGCTTATTGCAGGAAAACTTGGGAATATGAAACATTTTAGACACTGCTTGCATCAGCTTACCTCTGCTTCTTCTTCTTCTCTTTTGGCTGTTCCCCGTTAGGGGTCGCCACAGTGGATCATCTGTTTCCATTTCTTCCTGTCCTCTGCATCTTCCTCTGTCACACAAACAACCTGCATGTCCTCTCTCACCACATCCATAAACCTTATCTTAGGCCTTCCTCTTTTCCTCTTACCTGGCAGCTCCATCCTTACCATCCTTTTCCCAATATACCCAGCATCCCTCCTCAGCACATGTCCAAACCAACGTAACCTTGCCTGTCTGGCTTTGTCTCCATACTGTCCAACCTGAGCTGACCCTCTAATATATTGATTCCTAATCCTGTCCATCCTCGCCACACCCAGTGCAAATCTTAACATCTTTAACTCTGCCATGTCCAGCTCTGCCTCCTCCCTTTTTTTCAATGCCACCATCTTCAACCCATATAACATAGCTGGTCTCACTACCCTCTTGCAGACCTTCCCTTTCACTCTTATTGGTACCCATCTGTCACAAACCACTCCTGACACTGTTCTCCACCCATTCCACCCTGTCTGTACTCACTTCTTCACCTCTCTTCCACAATCACCATTACTCTGAACTGTTGAACCCAAGTATTTAAACTCATCCACCTTCAGCAACTCTACTCCCTGCATCCTCACCATTCCTCTATCCTCCCTCTCATTCACACACATATATTCTCTCTAAGTCCTGCTGACCTTCATTCCTCTCCTCTCTAGAGCATATCTCCACTTCTCCAGGGTCTCTTCAACCTGGTCCCTACTTTCACTACAGAGCACAATGTCATCTGCAAATATCATAGTCTGTGGGGCCTCCTGTCTGATATCATCTGTCAACCTGTCCATCACCACTGCAGATAAGAATAGGCTCAGAGCTGATCCTTGATGTAATCCCGCTTCCACTTTAAACACATCTATCACTCACACCGCAGACCTCACCACTGTCACACTACCCTTGTACATATCCTGTACCACTCTTCCATACTTCTCTGCTACTCTTGACATCCTCATACAATACCACAAATCCTCTCTAGGCACCCTGTCATATGCTTTCTCTAAGTCCACAAAGACACAATGCAACTCCTTTTGACCTTCTCTATATTTCTCCATCAACACTCTCAGATCAAACATCTCATCTGTAGTGCTTTTTCCTGGCATGAAACCATACTGCTGATCACTAATTATCACCTCCCTTCTTAACCTAGCTTCTACTACTCTTTCCTATAACTTCATGCTGTGACTGATCAATTTTATCCCTCTGTAATCACTACAGCTCTGCACATCACCCTTATTCTTAAAAATCGGTACCAAAACACTTCTTCTCCACTCCTCAGGCATCCTCTCACTTTCTAAGATTTCATTAAACAATATGATTAAAAACTCCACTGCCATTTCTCCTAAGCACCTCCATGCTTCCCCTGGCATGTCATCTGGACCAACAGCCACTCCATTCTTCATCCTCTTCATAGCTGTCCTTACTTCCTCCTCACTAATCTGTTGCACGTCATGATTCACTATCCCAACATCATCAAACCTTCTCTCCCTCTCATTCTCTTCATTCATCAGCTCCTCAAAGTACTCTTTCCATCTGCTCAACACACGTTTGAGAGTACATTTTCCTCACTATCCTTTATCACCCTTATCTGCTGCACCTCTTTCCCAGCTCAATCCCTCTGTCTAGCCAATCGGTACAGGTCCTTTTCTCCCTCCTTAGTGCCCAGCCTCAACTCTCCATATGCCTTATCCTTAGCCTTCACCACCTCTCTCTTTGCTATGCACCTCATCTCCTTATACTCCTGTCTACTTTCTTCATCTCTCTGACAATCCCACTTCTTCGCCAGCCTCTTCCTCTGTATACTCTCCTGTACTTCCTCATTCCAGCACCAGGTCTCCTTGTCCTCCTTCCTGTATCCAGATGTCACACCAAGCACCTTTCCAGCTGTCTCCCTTACCAGCTCTGCTGTAGTTACCCAGCTATTTGGTAACTCTTCACTGTCCCCCAGTGCCTGTCTTAACTCTTCCCTGAACTCCACCTCACAATCACCCTTTTTCAACTTCCACCATTTTATCCTTGGCACTGCTCTCACACTCCTCCTCCTCTCCTTAATCACCAACGTCATCCTACAGTCCACCATTCTATGCTGTCTAACTACGCTTTCCCCTGTCACCACTTTACATTCTCCAATTTTCTTCAGACTGGCACTCCTGCATAGGATATAATCCACCTGTGTGCATCTTCCTCCACTCTTGTATGTCCCCCTGTGCTCTTTCCTCTTTTTAAAATACATATTAACCACAGCCATGTCCATCCTTTTTGCAAAATCCATTGCCATCTGACCTTCTGCATTCCTCTCCTTAACACCATACCTATAAATTACTTCCTTATCCACTCTGTTCCCTTCACCAACATGCCCACTGAAATCCGCTCCAGTTACCAGTCTCTCATCCTTGGGTACACTCACCACCACTCCATCCAACTCACTCCAAGTTTTTTCTTTCTCATCCATCACACACCCAGCTTGTGGAGCATATGCACTAACAACATTCATCATTACACCATCAATTTCCAGCTTCATAAACATCACTCTATCTGACACTCTTTTCACCTCCAAAACACTCTTGGCCTACTCTTCCTTCAGGATAACCCCTACCCCATTTCTCCTCCCATCCACACCATGATAGAACAATTTGAACCCCCCTCCTATATACCTGTTCTTGCTCCCCTTCCATCTGATCTCTTGCACGTACAATATATCAACCTTCCTTCTCTCCATCATATCAGCTAGTTCTCCCCTATACCAGTCATACTGTCAACATTCAAAGTTACTACCCTCACTACTAAACTCCTAACCTTTCTCCTCTCTTCCTGCCTTTGGGAATGCCTTCCCCCTCCTCTTCTCCTTTGACCAACAGTAGCCCAATTTCTGCCAGCACCCTGTTGGCTAACAGTACTGGTGGTAGTCATTGTTAACCCGGGCCTCGACTGACCCAGTATGGAAATCTGCCTAGTTTATCTTGAGGGACATGGTTTGATGACGACATTGTATTTTTATTGGAAAAGGTCACTGAGGACATAGAATCAGGGTGTGTGGACAAGGGGGCTTGAAGGCCAGGCATGGCCGAGTGCACCTTGAATTTCATAAACACTTTTTTTAGGCAGATTCATTAAACAGAGGAGAATTGCAAACCTTCTTAAAAACATCCTCCAGTGTCAGGACCTGAAGAGGGAAGGTCACCACATTCTGGGCCTCATCCTCTGAGAGATAGTATACCCTGCTGATTTCGGGGGAAGCCAATGATTGCTCCCAACTGAATACAGCCCTGACACTAGCCAGCATTTGAAAAAAGAAAACATGTTTTTGGGTTTCTGAACCTGCTCGTCCTCAAAGAAAACTGACTGATCCGGCTCTGACACTAATGAAAAATCAGATTCTGGATCCCCTTCAAAATCAGGATTCTTGGGTGGTCGAACAGGGATGGGAGCACCGACATTAGTCATAACCTTGTTTAGTATCTCATAATCAATGGCCCAAATAATAGATCTAGCCATAGCCACCAGCTCGGGTAAAAACACAGTCAGACACTATTGCCATGCAATGTGGTGGGTCTTTTGTCTCTTTTTTGCATGCACTAAACTAGTGGGAGAACCTGGGGGAGATGTATCAACACTGGCAACAGCTTCTGCACCCTTGACCTCCACTGCACCTAAAGAGACTGGTTCTCTATCTAAACAAATTGGGTCGCCTGTACCTGAACCAGGCTTTGGTACAGTCCAGACCCTTGTGTCATACACAATTGTGGCACTAACATTGGTTCTCTATCTAAACAAATTGGGTCGCCTGTACCTGAACCAGGCTTTGGTACAGTTCTGACCCTTGTGTCATATACAATTGTGCTACTAACACTACAGCAGGGAACCTTGAGAAAAAAAAGAATGCAAGAGGTTCAGCAGTCACACCAAGGCTACTGTGGAGTCACAATTCATAGGCTGAGACATATTTCTTCCATGATTTTAAGAGCATAGTGGGTAGATAGTGGGAGGGGGAACTGTATACGAGTCCATCAAGTCAAGGGACAAAAAAATATAGAAAAAAAATACCAAATACTGGCTGTGTGGTTGACTCAGTTAAAAGTGGAAAAAGCTCAGTAGTCTCTCTCCAAATAATAATCTGAAGTCTTTTCCTGCTATTATGAACACTGCATTGAATAAAATGACAGTATTTTAGTAGCACAGTTAAAATCACAAAGTACCTGTTACAAAGGTTTGCCAGTTTTAATTAAAAAAGCTAGTTTCAGCTCCAAATCATTATTAACAAAGTGGAACAGCCTTAGACAAGACGTAATACATAAACTTACGAAAAAAATTCCTGTCAGAAATGTTTAACATACAAAATAGCACCAAACCACAGTTTAAACAAAAAATAATAAATTAAAATGCCACATACCTTCTTAATCACCTCAAATAAGCATAACCCAAAGAAAAAACATTCAAAGTCAACAAGTTTTACTGTCAAAACTTTCAAATGAAGCTTTTAGTCAATATAAATGAGATGTAATTAACTTGTGGCTCTGGAAGCAAAAGGCAATGAGAGGAGCTGTAGTAAAATGGCTTAGTACTGAAACTCAGTTAAACAATCACAAAAGGGCATACAACATGTTATAAGGGTTAAAGCCCCATAGAAAGTAAGAATTAACTTACAATAATCAGTATAGGCCTTATACTGAGGTAAAGTAAAATCCCAAGCACATACAATTTCCCAGTCAGAAAAAAAAAATAGTCAAAGCAGTACACCATACTACTCGTGCACTGAGAAGAAAAGGAAGATGAGGAATAAAACCTCAAAGGGTTTCTTATTTGACCTAGACTGCTGAAGAGATTAAGAGTAAAGAGCAGTCTTCCAAGAGATCCTTCTCTCACTATGGCATCTGAAAACATAAAGGATACTGTCTGTAGGTCTGTAAGGAAGTCCTTGTACTGTCAGGTGATTTGTCCATCACACCCACAGACAGGCAGTGGGAAGGACTCTAAGCTTTGGTAGACTACCAGAGGAAGGATAGCAGGGCACTACTACCTGAACGCCAGTACGGCAGAGTGTTTCTTAAACATCATTATATATTAATGTTATTGAATAATGATTTTAGTTGCCCAAAGGAGGCCTAACCACAATATTTATTTAACAAGTTGTTGGTGTTATAGAAAACAGTCTAGAATGCTACTCCCTCTAAAAGACTCTCAACACAAGTTGCTCATAATTATTAGTAATCATGGTGTCAAGGCATTTAAGTTAGATTCCCATATCAGGAGCTTTTCAGTCAATTTATAGATGAGTTTCTAGACAAGAATTTAACATTTAATTTTTAGACAAGACAGTTAGAACTTTTATTTTACTGTTTCAAGTAATATCAACAGTTGAGAAAGCTAGTGTATTTTAATCTTCAGAAAGTAATAATATACTTGACACGAAAAATCTGTGCATTATTTTTTCAGTGTTAGTGCTATATTTTTTTGTCTTCAGGAAATTACAAGGTTTACTATTAACTACAATTGCTGTGAAATATGGCTTTCACTACCTCCAGCAGTATTATCTCTAACTAAGAAACAGTATAATTTCACCAGGTCTATGGCATAGAGAGATAAAGCCCTGACTAGGTGTCACACAACCTGGGTTTGAATAGCACTTTGTACACTAGAAGAAATGACAGTGGGTAGACAGGAATGACAATCTTAAAAATGTTTACCTCTCTCATTTTTTGTCTCTCTCTCTCTCTCTCTCAGGGGGTCAGAGAAGGGGGATTTGCTGGAATAATGCTTGTGGCCTATTTTTGTAAAAGAAACCAGTAAACAAGGCAAGGAATGCTGACCAGTAGGTGTCTAACTGGAGGGCTATGGGCATAAGAACCATTGCATTGTGGATGACCTCATGGATAACAACTATGAGGCACATGAATCTTTGGTCATACAGTGGATCATGCTGTTAAGTGAACAAAACCAAAAAATCAGCTGGCTGTAATATGGTGGCCTTAGTAGCTACGTTCTTTTCCCTGGTCATGGGATATTTATAGCATGAAGGCTGAGAGGTATTCTCTTCTGGAGAGATGAGATTGGCCATCCTGAGCAGAAAACTTAGGTTATGCCCAGTCAAAGAATAGAACAGCTAGAGGCGAACAGGACCTGAATGCAGTGATAGCTGAAAAAATAAAATTAAATAAGAATTATGATTTAATAGTCATTTTCTGATGATTCTTAACTGATTGAATTTGTTAATCAAGTCTCCAGTTTTATATTTGCAAGCATTCAGAGCCTGGGCAACATTTCAAACGTTTCACTCCGGAAGAGAAATATTCTTTAAAGTAAGAAACTTTTGCACACCAGAACTGTCAGGCAACTCAACCACAGCTGACTGAAAAGGCAAGTTTGGTGCCAAGCCCTTCAGAGCTTTTATGCCAACAAAGAGAGGAAGGCTTAAACAACACACCAAAGACAATGGGGATGGAGGGAAGAGGCAGCTCATACCTCCCAACTGTGCAGATTTTCACAGAATGTCCAGATTTTTGCCTTATATTTTTGGTCCGTTTTTCATAAAATTTTCTAACTTCACTCTTCAATGATTTGCCACTAATTTGCCAGAAAGCCACAGTTAGAAAATAATGACAGACATTTAGACTTCATGCCCTTCAGAAAATTCATAATAATGTAAAACCTGTTATTCTAGTAACTTTCTAAGTTTGTAAGAGCAATATTTCAAAATTGTCCCTATTTGTACCACTTTTTTATGGCTTTGTCCAGAATTCTTACTTTAAGAGGTTGAGAGGTATGAGGCAGCTACTGCAGCAGTGATCATTCTGATCACTAGTGATCTACTCTTATGGTAGGGTTACTTACATAACTGTACTATATTCATCATACTGATCACTGCTGCAGTAGCCTTAGCTAGATGGGTAGACTATCCTAGCTTACACCATTTGGGAGGTGGAAGGAGAAGGGTACAGAAGCCACTGGAGAATGATCGTAGCAAAGCCTGATCTAGACCTACTGAAGGAATCAAGCTTATAATGCTTTGTAAAAGTATGTACAGAGGACCAAGTTGTAGCTTCCAGAATATGTCTAGAATACAACCCTTTCCAAAAAGCCATAGATGAAGCCAAGGCCCAGGTAGAGTGGGCCTTGACCCTGCCTGGATTAGTTTTGATGTGGTGAATATAATAAAAGATGATGACCTTAGATAGCCATTTGGAAATAGTTTTGAGACAAGTTGCCCTTCTTCTTAGTTTAAAAAAATGCACAAATGCTCTGAAGATCTGAAAGATTAATTCTGTCAAGATATTACTTAAGTTGTGTGTGGACATCTAAGGTATGGAGTCTTCTTTCCCCCTCATTTTTAGGTTCAAGTAAGAAAACAGAGAGATGGATAGTCTGGCTTAAAGTTAACTTGGATACCACTTTAGGCAGAAAAGAATAATTAGTTCTCAAAGAAACCCTGTCTGTATAGAAAATGAGATGGGGCTGACTCACCATAAGAGCTTGCAACTTAGATACCCTCAGTGCAGAGGTCAGAGTAATTAGCAAAACTGTCTTCCATGTTAAGAACCTCAAATCAGCCAGGCTATCTGGTTCAAATGGAGCTTCTCTAACAAATAATTAAGATCTCAAGAGATGTCACCATTTTCTTGGAGGCCTCTTATGAAAAACCCCTTTCAAAAACATTTTGACATGAAAATGCATTAAAAGAGGAGACTCCATGAACAAACATGCTGAAAAGGCAGATAAATAAACATTGAGATAAGATTAAGAAAGGCCATAGTATAGTAACTCACACAAATATTGTAAAACCAGAGACCAACTAGCCTTGAATGCATGTTGGTTATGCTGTTGTCACCAACTGAAAAAACGTTTCCATGTGCTAATATATG
Organism: Protopterus annectens; assembly: GCF_019279795.1. Taxonomy (NCBI): domain Eukaryota; kingdom Metazoa; phylum Chordata; order Ceratodontiformes; family Protopteridae; genus Protopterus; species Protopterus annectens. The sequence goes on from NC_056741.1 coordinate 132,699,303, forward strand.
ATTTTCTAGTAGCAGGCGTTCTTGCCTCCATTGCTACCTGCTGCATGTCCACAGTTAATAGACACCTAAAGGGAATTAATACCTTATCATCCAGACAGTCAACAGAAGTTGATTGGTTTCAGAGTGTATCAAACAGCTATATTCTTGTGTAAGTAGATCCAGTCTAGAAGGAAGCTTCTGATGATTGCCCCTGGCCATTTCCAAAAGAAGGGGGACCCCAGTTGACTGGCCAGAAGGGAAACACCACAAAAATCTTTGTGGATTCCTTCTGGATTTTCAGAAGTACTCTGGATATTAGTGGAAAGGGTGGAAAAACATATAGGAACATTTGTGATCAAGGGAAAGAAAAGAAATCCGTCTTCCAGGCCATCTTGCAAAGGGCCCACAAGCAGAAACTTGCCAGCAAATTGTTCAGAGAGGAGACAAAGAGGTCTAACTGAAGAACATACCACAGATGGATCAAATCTTGGAAGACCACTTGATGTACTTTCCACTCATGAGGGTCTGCCCTTGTCCTGCCAGCTTTCTGCCATGCAATTTTGCTCTGACAGAATGTAGGATGCCTGTAGAGTGAGACAGTGCTGTGAATCTATATCCCAAGCTTACATGGCTAGTCTGCGAAGGGGGTATGACCTGGTTCCCCCTGCCTGTTACTGTCTCACATGACTGTGGTATTATCTGTAACAGCATGAAGAGGTCCTGGGGACCAAAGGCAATTCAGAGAGATGAGTACCTTGGTCAGGGCAAAAATCTCTTTTAGAATTATGTGTGTGCATCTGTTGTTTGTGAGCCACATACCCTGTACTTTTATCCCTCCTGAAACTGCTCCCTAAGCAAAGTCTGATATGTCTGTAGTGACTTGACTGTTTTGAAAAATGGAGGGAGAACAGGATACCTGAATTTAAGGAAGTGATTTCTGTTCTGACAATTCCCAGCACTTGGTTTTCAAAAAGACAAAAGGTATTGTTGTTGCAACCAATGCAACTTCATATACCATTGTATTTCTCACGTGGAGTCTTGCCAGGGATATGATAAGAATTGCAGAAACCATGAGGCCAAAAATCCTGAGGTATTCCCCTGCAGTTCATAGGTTCATAGATTAGTATTAAGCTAACTGCTCTTGTGAGTCATTTTAAGCCTAGACAATTGCCCCATGTTAGAAACAAACCCTGCATGTTGCATTTGTAAGGTAAACACCTTAACATTATGCCAACATCCCACCAGTGACAGAAATCTGAGTGGAAACCCTAGGAACATACCCAGATATAGATCTATTTTTATCTGTGAAAGAAAAGCTCATCAAACTGTGGTGTGTCTTGGAATCCCAGCTTGTGGAAGAGGTGTCTCACCCAAGATAGAGAGATTCCTGACACTTTGAAAAAGACTGTGCAAAGATAACCAAGCTATCTAAATATAGGACCAATGTGGATAACCTGTAGTTTGTAATGAGCTATAACTGAAGTTCAACACTTTGTAAACATTCTTGGTGCAGTGTATAGTCCGAAGAGTACTCGTGATCCGGGCACCAAAACCTTAAAAAATGTCTGAATGACTAGGGATGTGATGATAAGCACGTTTTAAATCTAGAGTTACCAGGAAACTTAAATGATGAAGAAAAGATAACAAGTTGTGATGTGACATAATTATGAATTTGTGTATCACAAGCATGTATAGAAAGAAAGATCCAGAACCGGTCTCCAAGCATTTTCTATCTTTGGCATTAAAAACATCCTTGAATAAAGTCCCGTCCTTACCTGGAAAGGGGAACTGCTTCTATCACTCCATGGAGCAGCATGTGATGAAGAATAGGTGCAAACAGATAGTCTGATCTGGAGGATGAGAAATAACAACCTAGAAAGAAGGAATCTCCTCCCATTGCCACATGTAACCCTGATGAATGATCTTCAGAATCCATTTGTCTGCAACTTTGTTGCCAAAGAGAAAAGCAGGGATTCAGACTTTCTGGAAGAAAAAAAAGGGTGCTGCCAGGCTGGAAGGGGGGCAACAAGGTCTCCTAAATAGTCACGCTGTCTTATTTGTCTGTCCTTGGTTTTGAGAGGTTCCAGAATTCTTTTTGGGACACCATTGTTATTTCTTCATAAATGTATGTTCACCTGCATTTTGTTGAGACTGTTTATTTTGTTGTATGGATAAGGGGTTAGAGAATCCCTAAGAAAAATGTGGAAAGGGATGGCTGAAAAGTCTCCAGAGATTCCTGTATAGATCTATATCCTCGCCATCACACTTTTTACCACCCCTGCAACAGAGGGACAAAAAACTAAATCTCTAACCAAAAGAAAATTGAAAATCTCATTTTAACATCATCTTTTAAGTTTTAAGAACACGGGTATGTAATGCTCCTCAAAACAGTACCAGTAGCCATAGCCCAGGAAGAAGTATCAACTGAGACATACACACACTGTAAACAATGAGTAGTAACTTGTGCATTAAAAAAACTAAATTATTTAAAGCAGACTTATGCTCACAAGAAGAGTCTGCAGACAAAATGTAGTTATCAACAATCTTTCCATCATTATCAACAATCTTTCCATCATTATCAAAAAGAGTAGGATTGGAGTTAAGTAAGTTTTTAGCAGCAGTAGGATTGAGCATAGCTGTAGCTGCTAGTTCAGGTTTGGGAAGAATGTATAAAAACTTAAAAGATCAAGGAACTTTATATAAATATCATACCTGCCTTTTCAGGGGAAGCTAAGCTGAATGTCATGAAAATTGCAGGCAGTAACACACACATATCCTCCAAAGCTGACAGAACTGGAAGAATGGGTGAAGGTTCTAGAATTTGCTTCTGTAATAGCTCATAGTATTTTCTGAGGGACTGAAAAACTTCAATGTTCTCCCATAGAAAACACTTGCATATCATAAACTGTCTCAGAGAAAGAGAAATCCCCACAGGTAGAATCAGAAACTGAGCTCTCCTCTGAGTCTGAATCAGAAATATGAGGAGAAAACTCTGTAACTGTCCCTTCATCTTCCTGTCCAGACTGAGAATATTGAATCTCTTCAGGAAAGGACGTATCCCTTTTTCTTTTATAAGAAATTACTTTACAAGAAGTATCAATAGCCTTAATTAAACCATAAGCCAGATCTAGTAAGGTACTCTGGTCTAAGGAAATATTATGAGTACATACATACTTAGTTTTCTGTTTCATTTTGATAAGAAAAATTGGGCCAAAAGTGTTATTAATGGCAGCAGTAGCTTCCCCAGGGAGCAACATTCTGATAATACAAGGAAAGATTCCCTGTTTCTTCTCCCAGAACTGACAGGAGTGTCTCTTCCTTTCTCAGTGAAGGGACCCCAACACCTGCAGTGGAAGTGACTGAAACCTGGGTCATAGTGGCTGTAGATGTTACACCAGAAGGATCTAGGGTAAAAGATAAGTGGTCTGAGGTAAAACTAATGGCCACAGCAGAGTCATTTATCTGTAGCTGAGGCAAATTGCTAGCCTGATGGTAAAGGCTATTTGCTTAACTTTTTATTTTTGAGGTCAGAAGAAGAACTGACTCTAGGACTGACTGATTGTCCACGGTCAAGATGAAAATGATGCCTCCCTCCCAAGGAAAACAAGCAGAAAATGTCAGTAAAAATTAAAAAAAAAATTAAAAAAGCACTTTTTTCACTGACAAACACAGTAAAAAGCACTTTAAAATATCTTGCCAGCAAAAAAGTAAAATAAGCATAATTTCTCGACAGGGAAAAACATATTTTTTCCAATTTTTTTAAACAACTTTTAAAATGACGGGAAAAAAAAGAACGCAGTCTTTTAAAAAGTACACTACAGTCTTGCATCAGTCCATTAAAACACAAACTCCCATCTTTTAAGTAACTTTCCTGATGAGAAAAGTATTAGTAGTAAACAAATATTATAAAATGGATTTTTTTTTCAAAAGGAAACTTGTCTGTCCAGCAAAGGTACAGCAGAAGCTGACTGTTTATCCTCAAAGGCTTCAGAGGAGCATATTATTCAGTGGTAGGAAAGTTCTGAAGACTTGGGACCAAATCTTGTCTTTTAAGTCAAGTTCAGCTTGAACCAACTGACAGTTTGGGTGTGTGGAAGGTGCTCTGGAGCTTTGGAAGCTGGCTGGCTGTTACATCCTTGGCAAAATATAACTCATTTAGCTAAAGGTACTGCAGCACTGATTGGTATAATGACCTTCACAACTGCCATGGAATTCTAACCAAACAATACCTTATTGGTATTTTAATCACCACATTAACAGATAATTATTTAACAAATGGGCCTTACTATACTTGTTATTGCTTAGTTTGAGTGAAATTACTATTTCATAGAAAGCACTAATGCTTCCTCTATAAGTCACATGTAGAGATTGCAGCAATTTAGTTTTTCATGTGTTCTGATGGTTTAGGTTTTAAATCATCAGCACCAGCTTGCATAATTGACATTGCGAAGTTATAAGTATTGCCAGAGAAGAGGCGCCTCTCTTTTAAAAGCATGTCTGACTGTGATGACCCTTGCAAAGATGGCACAGTAACCTTCTTTGCAAGATCCTTGCAGATTTATGGGGCAACACTTTTCAACAAAAAATCACATAGAGCCCATATCTGATTGTCAGAGGTACACTAAAGAGCACATATTTTTAAGGTTAACAACAGAAAACACAAATTATCTTTAAGGAATTCAGAGAGTGAATCAGCAATGATATTGTCAATCAGAACTGGAAGTATGGTGTTACCCCTATAGCTTTATATCTTCATTTGATTATTAAATTATCTGTCAAAAATGACATTCATACGTGTGTGTAATAGGCAGTGAATTAGTAGTTGCAGAACATCTACCCATCTTGAAACATGTAATATGCTACCAGTTTAACTTAGTACCAAGAAATGTGGAAAAGTTGTATCAGAAAGTAAGGCTTTATAGGCAAAATCATACCGTCGCTGATAGGATCATATAAACACAGGGAATTTAGAACTTTACTCTCATTCCTTAGTCTTAAAATATCCAGCAAATTTTCAAGACATTTCTATTTATTCATTTATTTATTTATTGACATTTGTTAACCGGGTTTGTCCAACTGGGCTTGTGGCCCATTTTCAGTGGAGACCCGAGGAGAAAAGCTCTAGTAGTACATTTTTAAACAAGTACAATTTTAAACAATATTGATATAATAGCAGTTATAGCAAAAAGATTCACATATGTTGCATTACATGCATAAGTTGCATTAAAAAGAAGCTTAGTAACATAATTTTACATTGATATAGTTGAACAGGTCAACAATAAAACATTTTTGTTTGTATAAAATTATGCAAATGCATAGTAGACACATTGGGGTGAGAGTTGTAATGAGGTACTAAGTATGGACCTTTTGAGGGTACATAAAGGGAAGGAAGACTAGGTGGGGTCATGGCAAGGGCAGGTCCTGGAATTGAGAAAATAAGCTTCTAGTTTATTTTTAAAGCGTGAGGTGTGGGAGACTGAACGTAAGTCAAGGGGAAATTTGTTCCAAGAATGGGCAAGGGAGTAGTTTGTGTATGTATATATATATATATGGAAAAATATGTAAAATGCTGCTTAGGGATCGGGGACATACCTGTCTGGCACACATAATCTGAGAGCTCTATCATGTTTCTTTTCATGTAGTCCAGAGTGGTACATCTCAAGTCATTCACTTTGTCATATACTATGACAGCGTCATAACAGCAGTTGTTGCTGAGTGACTTGAGTGGTGTGTGACATGGCGGATCCTGGCACCTAATAGCCAGCTGACAGTGACCTTCTCCTTATCCAGCCTGGTGAGAGGGTCATCTGTGTGTCTCACTACTGAGTAGCTTATGACTAGGAAATTTTGTTTGAAAGTGTATATGACTTAGGGGCTTGATTGCTGAGACACTGTTAAATGTGTTGTTATGTGTACTGATGGATTCAGTTTGTACCAGTATGTGAGGGTGGTCTGCATTTGGAATGCCTTTGGTGTTTTGGTAAGTTGTTGGTGAGTACCTCCATGTATGTGGGCTTTTGTGTCTTGACTTTATCTTGTGTAAGAGGCGAGGTATGTGAGCTGATAACCTTTCTGATGTATTGTTTACTGTTATGTGAGAGGAGTGATTCAAGTTTCCTAGTATAGTGATATCTCTCTCGTACTGTATTTCTTTGCTTTAGGAGCAGGTGATTATCAGTATACATGAGGCAATTGCTACATTCCCTCAGGATCCCCATGTCAATTAAGATGGCTAGAAAAATGTTAGTAGACTGGCTGTCCATAGCAGCAGGCAATCCCTGGTTTGTGGTAGAGCAAAAGATCAGCTATTGCTCTGGCATTAGCAAGGGTACTTAAAAATATACAGGATTAGCGTGGAAAGTGGGGCGATGCATGACAGTGCTTAGCTAAGCTGCCTGCAGTGGAGCATTGAGCAACTGAGTTGCCTGAAGAGCATCAGGAAAGCTTGAGAGGGTTTCACTGAGTGGTGTTCAGGGGAAAAAATGTGATTCGATGCATTTCTATACAGAGCACTGCTAACCCCTGTTGCACTGTGTTCAGCTACACCAGACTCTAAGCAGCTCGTCCAAACTGGTCAAAACCATGCAAATGCAGTGCTTAAAGTCAAGCAAATTTAAACAGTTTTCACACAATCTACCAATAGAAAAGCCCCTCACAGAGCCTTTATTCCAGCAATCTCCAACCCAGATGGGTCCTGAGCTGCACACTTCTGCCTCAAGGGTGCAGCGGGCCCTGTTAATGTAGGATGGGTGGTTTTAGTGCTCAAGTGATACCAAATAGGCCAAATTCAGCATGTCTGACTATAGCCTATGCTTTTTAAGGCAGTAGGGTTACTACCTGTCCCACTTTACAAGGGACAGTCCCTCTTTGGGCAGTGTGTCCTGCAAAAAAACTGTAAAAATGGCAAATGTTCTGAGATTTTAGGAGAAAATTATTTCCTATATTTTATGTAATAGTTGCATAAAACAGTTATTCTGTATCTGAAACACCTAAATGTTATAAGAAACAGAATAAGCAAATAAAATTCTACAAGAATGAGCTTTTATTTAGGCAAAAAAGTGAAGTTCTGTCCTGTGTACTGGCCGTGGGTATGTTTTGGCCTGCAAAATCTGATGTTTCTACCAAAAATGTTCCACTTTGGGCATTTGAAATGGTGGCAACCCTATAAGGCAGATGAAGCAAAAATATACAAGTGCAGAATAAATCAGTGACAGGAGCAAAAAACAGTGTAAAAGGAAGCAATAGTTCAGTGAAATACAGTACACCAGTGCAAATAAACAGGCTTAAATTCTACTTATTTGTTGAAAATGTCAGTGGATGCCTTGGATTCTCTTAGATGTACTTCAGATCTCTGACTAATGCTAAACTCTGAGCAGCTTTGCCAAAACCATGTAAATACGGTGCTTAAATACAAGTGAATTTAAACAGTTCTAACACAATCAAAAAAGTTCTAACACAATCAAAATTATTTATTATTAATTATTTTCTTCCTCTTGTAGGATAAGAACTTGTTTACTTTCCTACTCTTTTCAATAATGTCATACTTGTACACTAACCTGAGACATAGCAAGCAGAACAATGACAAACACAAGTTAAACAGCACATAAATAATAAGTAACAAATACTAACGAACAGACATGGACTGCTATAGTGAGTATAAGTACAAGTTACTGTAAGCTAAACATCATCCACAATCTCTTTTCCCCATTTTTGCACATGGGTCTGGGTGTCACTTCAGCAGTGACAATCATCTAGAGCCAAGGTTTACACCACCAGGTAGCTAGCCCTGCTATGGTAATTTTTCTAGCCTGCACACTCGCGCACACACTCTTACCTATGGCCAATTTAGAGTGTCCAATCCACCTACTGTATGTGTTTGGAATGTGGGAGGAAACTGGAGGAAACTGATGCAAACCCAGGGAGAAGATGCAGACTCCACACAGAAGGCAGCCCAGCCGAGAATGAAACTAGAGAATGTGTTGCTGTGAGGCAACAACACTATCCACTGTGCTGCCCTGTATGCTAAACATTATTTCACAAATGTAACCTAAACAGTTGACTGTTTGCATATCTCCTTGTATTAAACAATAGCTCTGCATGGAAATCTAACAGGTTTATATACATATATAGAATGTACAGTGCGTTAAGTGAATGAATCTATCATTAGCAGTGATGTAAAAGTTAGGATGGCATTCCATCCTAGTTTATCATAGCAACTGCATTTGTTTTCATCTTCCAGGTGTTTTTTTTCCAACAAATTTCTGAACTGATCAGGATTGTTTGTGTTTCTTATTTGTCTGAAAACTTGTTCCAAATAGTTTTGTCAAATGCCACACTGAAGGGAGTGTCTGTAAAGTAAGGTACTTGAAAGTAAATGCTACCCTTATATGGAGTTTATTTCATAATGGAGGGAAGTCGCTGTTATGTAATCATTTGTAAGTTAACCTAACAAAACAGTAGATCTGGCTGCTACTAGTAACAGATTGCTCCTTCTTATGACTGTATAGTGGTCTTTGGTGTTGTGGCTTAGTGTATACATTTTAGTTTTTGTTTGTTAACAATATTGTAGAATTTGTACCTGAAAGAAGGGCAGTGATGAGCAAAGTGTATTCTATTTTATTCTATTCTATTCTAGGAAGAAAATTAATTGTAATGCATACAGTGCCCCGATTACTCTCATAAAATAGAAAAATGACATCATGGTCAGTTCTGCTATAGCACAAGACCTGACCTTAGCAACACTTAAGAGAAATAGTTAATATTTTGTAAGTACCCTGTAACGTTGTGAAAGTTGGGTTTGCACTAAAAGCAGACAGCACTGACCAGAAAACAGCAGCGACAACAGGTAGAAATGGTTTCAGCCCCCGCTTCTACCTGCTGTCTGCTAAACTACACAGGGGATTTTGAATTAAACAGGCTCCCTGTGTAAGAGAAGGCTTTAAAGTCAAGACAACACATCTTTTTTTACAAATTACTTTTGACTAATTTGTAGTATCATCATTACCACCAACCCCCTTTTCCCATTTTCTGCATGGGGTGGGGTGTTGTGTCAACTGTCCCCCTATCTCTGGCCAATGTCACTCTCCTGCCTTCTTCGACACTCATGCCTGACTGTCACAGGTCTTCTCTCACACAATACATCCACCTCTTTCCTGGCCATCCTCGTTTACTCTTGCCTTCTTTCTGTTGTCCCAAATGTTCTCCACCAGATTGTTTTCTACTTATCCGCACATGCACTCAAACCACTGTAATTTGTTCTTTTTAACCTTTTCTACAATTGGAGCTACTTTGGCTTCTGCTCTTATGCCCTCATTCACACAGTGTGCATCCTACCACCTGTCTCATATACTTCATAGCCATCACCTCTAGCTTTCTCAACTGCTCTGCCTTTACTGCCCAGGTTTCTGTACCATAGAGTAGTACTGGTCACACCACTGTTTTGTACACCATACTTTTCAGCTTATATGGCATTCTTCTGTCATACACTACATCTGACCCTCTATGGCATTTGGCTGTAGCCCCTCTGATTTTAGCTTTGACCTCCTCATTCAGACTTTCCTTCTCCTCAACCACCACTCCTAGATTCTTGAAGATATTAAACCATTTGCACTATTTTCTCTTTTATCTCAATTCTCAGCATATTTTGAATTCCACTATTTGCTGCCATTACAACTGTCTTATCTGTAACTCAGTATCATCCAAAGTGCCTTCAGTTTTGCATTCCATTGCCCTATCCTTTGCTGAAGTTCTTGCTTAGAGTCTGCCTGTAATACCACATCATCTACATACAACAGCTTTGTTGATCTGTCCCCTCTGACCTGTTTGGAAATTTAGTCCATCACCACAATGAACAGCTTAGATCTGAACCGTGGTGCAAGCCCGCTCCCAAGGGGAACCCCACTGTGAGGCCAAAGGCTGTTCATACTTGAGTCATTGGGTTGTTGAATATAGCCTTCCCTAATTCTACCAATGTTTCTGGGACTTTGAAACACCACAGGAATTCCCAAATTAGCTTTCTTGGGACCTTGTCATATGCTTTCATGCACAGTTAGACTGTTTCCTCATATCTAGCTTCTTCTCACCTGTCTGTCTCACTGCAAACATTGGGTCATTTGTGCTGCAACCTGATGTGAATCTGAACTGCTCCATGCTCTACAAATGAATATGATTGGATGTCCAATTATAATGACATATTATGCATTCTCAACATACAGACTCCATAATAAGTGAGTTACAATCAGTGACTCGATCATAATCTTCTGTGTTATAGCTTGCCTTGTCTTGCTTCATTAGTGATGAGGTAAAAAATTCTTTAGGCTACTTTTAGCTGTCTGAACACATTTTTTGACTTCAATATGTGAAAGAAAGATAAGATTGTAATCAATCACTAGACCTAAATATTTTAGTGTTCTTATAGCTTTTGACCATAAGTGTTCTTTAGCATAACTCCTACTTCTTTCTTAAGCCACTGTAGTGTGACAGGGATCATTGCTGTGTGTGTTCAAGGAGAGGTTGTTTGTATACAGCCATTTCTGAGAAGTTCTAGAACATTTTGGAGTGAGGTATTGATTTCATAAGCAGAATTGCCAGCTCTTGTAATAACAATGTTGTCTATGAAAATACACATTTCAGGTTTGAGAGATTCCATTGTAGGTCCTTTATGAAGAAGTGAAGACAGCAGGGTTCCCAAGTCAAAAATCCCTGTAGAACTCCAGTATTAATGGTGACAATGACTGCATGTATGTTGTTAGATAGGTACTAAGTTATAGACTTCAGATGAGAAGTTACAATTCTACAAGTTTTACAGACGTGATGGTCAAAAGTTTTTAAGGCTCTTTGTATATCTACAAAGAATGTTCCTGTTAAATGATGTTTTTCATCGTATTTAGAATTTAATTTCTTAAAAAACTGATGGCAGTTGGAGTACTGTGTTTCCAAGTTCTGTCTGTAAAGGTATATTTTTGAATATAGTCTATTGTTTGTTTATAAATGTGTTTTCGACTATTCTACTGGTGGATCAGTCCTAGCAATTGGTTTAAAATCATTTGCTGACTTAGGATTGGATATTTTAGGCAATGGATATGTAGAACACATTTAAAGTGTTGTGGTATTATTACTGTGGTCAGTGTCAGACTGTAGATTAATCAGAATCACAATCACATTTATTGGCCAAGTATGCAAACATACAAGGAATTTGACTCCAGATTCAATGACTCTCCAAGTATGAATTACATAAATGACTCACATACAACTATTAAGAACAGGACAAACGATATATATACAACTATTAAGAGCAAGCCAAAAAATAATGTAAATATGCATATACTTATACATACAAGGTGCAAAGTGCAACTCAGTGCAAGAAAAAGAAACAAGTATTAACAATACTCGGATGCTTGGTAAAAAGAATACCCCAACCTAATAAGCTGAGTTAACTGTTTATAAACTTGAAGGCCTGTGGAAAAAAATGTTCTGATATCTACTTGTTTTGGTGCACTTTAATCTATAACACCTGGCCGATGGTAATAATTCAAAAAGATGGTGGCCTGGATGTGAAGGGTCGGTGATGATTTTCCCTGCCTTTTTCATGAGTCTGCGCAGTACAGGTCCTGTAAGGAGGGCAAACTAGCACCAGTTATATTTTTGGCAGACCTGACTATTCGATGTAACCTATTTTTGTCACGATTAGACAGAGATCCAAACCACATTGTTATGGATAAGCTGAGAACAGACTCAATAATTACTGTATAAAACTGAATCAACAGTTCCTGCGGGAGGTTGAACTTCCTCAGCTGTCACAGAAAGTACATTCACTGTTGTGCCTTTTTTTTGATGGACTCTACATTGGTCTCCCACTTCAAGTCCCTGGAAATTAATAGATCCAAAAAACTCTAAGGATTCCACAACTGACATAGCAGTATTAAATGTAAAGAGGGGGGATGATATTGTAGTACTACTCCTAAAGTCCACTGTCATCTCCCCAGGTTTAAGAGTGTTCAGCTCCATATTATTCTGATTACACCAAAGGGCCAGGTGCTCAACTAAATTTATTTAATCTCAATTAATGTAAGAGGTTCCCATAAAATTTCCCTACCAAGTTTCAAAATTGGGAGTGGACAAAGAAAAGTATACTTGAGGGACGTGGATGATAAAAAAGTATATGTGAGAAGTATAAAAAAGGCCATCAGTTGGCAAGACTGAGGAGAATCTGTCAGGATGATGCAGCAAAGTAAAGAAAATAAAAGAAAGGTCAGACAAAAATGATATACCAAAAAAAAAATGCTGAGAAATGCTGTGAAAAACGGAGAGAAAAAAGAAAGGGAAGAAGTTTGGAGGAAACTGATGAGAAGTGGGGAAGGATCAAGCTATGTAAAGTCAAACTGGTAATCCATAATAATAGCACATGCAAAATACAGGCCCACTAAGTATTGGTGAGAAATGGAACAAGTTAAGAATGTAACCTAGGATATGTTAAAGTCATATTGGCTCCAACAAAGACGCTTACAGAAATGCATGGAGATCAGAAATTCTGTAAGATATAACATAAGAAGGATGGAAAATGAAAATATAAGAAAGGGATGGAGATGAACCTGCTGAAAGCTGGACAGTAACCATAAAGAAAAGGGAGAGCAAGAAGATCCGAAGTAATGAATTAGGTAAAATAAGCCAAGGAAACCAGAAAGAGAGCTCGACATAATAAAAAATTAGTTAACAGCTTCAGAGGTTATTGCACATAAGTGGTG